>NC_081411.1:335844959-336049959 GCF_030272615.1 Cryptomeria japonica | reverse complement strand
TTACGGTGGTCACTTTTCAAGCCCTCCCAATTGCTTTCTGTCTAAATCCATTTAAATATAATGTTGTTTATTATTTTATTGTATATATCATATTTGATTGCAGAAATAGACAAACTTCTTGCAGATCGAAGCAAATGGCAACCACAATTTTGGCAGGTATATGTTTATGTTCAATTGGAACTTAAATGGCAAATAGTGCAGGTATGCTTGCTGTTGGGATTAAGGTGTTTCAATGATCTTAAAAGTTTCAAGTGGATTTAATTTAATTAGTTTTAATGGTCTTATGTTGCTGATTTTAATGATTTACTCTTATAATATAATTTTCAAAGTGTGATCAACAAGCATTGAGGAGAGAGGGAAATTGTGACACTTGTCACAAGAAGTGAACTTTGAAGAAAAAAAATTCTTAGGAGCTCCTCAAAGTTCCTTCCAAGCAACATGTGGCAATTGCTTCCTATTCTTTAGCACTAATTTGGAAAAAAAATCGATAGGATCATATCTTCCTCGTGAATAAACCTGGAGCAAAATACAAAATTCTATTTTGGTAGAAGACTTGATTTTCTTGAACACCTTGCATTTGAGGAGTAAATAATATTTGTGTTTAATATTATTTATGCAAGAGTTGTCCAAAAAGGAGTTTCCATTTATGTGTAGCAAATTCATTGAATAAGGATGCTTTTGAGAAGGTTGGTTTTGCTCATTTGCTTTCATTTTAATTGGCATTGAAGAGCCTGGCCAACTTTGTTTTCATTAGTGGGTTGTAGCTTGGTTTTTTGTGCAAATCTATTTTTAGTAGGAGCTTTTGTAGGTAGAAGTTTCTTAGCCTAGTTATAGATCTAAGATGGCAAGCCCATCTAGAAGGATAGAGATGGAGAAATTCAATGGTGGCAATTTTGGGCTTTGGAAACCCTAGATGGAAGACATGGTTGTTGATAGAGACTTGTGGGACTAAGCCTCAAACAACAGGGTAAGATACTTGGGATACATTGGATTAGAAAACAAGGGTTTGATAAGACTCTATCTAGCTGACTTTGTGCTCCTTAATGTTCATGAGGAGAAGACTATAGGTACACTTTGGAAAAAGCTTGGTGATATTTATCAAGGGAAATCCATGGTAAATAAGCTCTTTTTGAGGAAAAAGTTGTATTCTTCGAGACTGGAGGAAGGAGGATTTGTTGTAGATCATATGAATGCTTTTAATATTTTAGTTGCGCAACTAAGCTCTATTGGTGTAAAAATTGATGATAAGGAAAGATGCATGCTCCTATTGTGTTCTTTGTCCAATTAATGGGATCCCCTTGTAATGGTTATTGGAAGCACAATAACCACTTTCAAGATGGAAGATGTGGTTTCTTTGTTGTTGTTTGAAGAAATGCAGATGAAGTCTTCTAAGATGGCTAATGAGGCCCTTTTTGCTCGTGGAATATGAATAGAGAAAGGCAAGAAGAAGGACAATAAAGGCAAGTCAAAGTCTCCAAGGAGATCCAAATTCCCTAGTAAAAAGTCCAAGGCTAAATTTAAGCAGTTAAGTGTTCCCATGCAACTTTAAAATTGTGACAAAAAGGATAATTTAGAATCTTTCCCTACTTTGGTGGAACGGCTATTTTTTAGAAATTAAAAATAAGCCATGGAAGAAAAGGGGGGGCTGGAAATAAGCATGACTGCTTATTAACAAAAGTGCCATGTGGCTCCACAATTTGCTCTCCCTCTTTTTTTAAAGATTTTATTTCTATTTTGTTTTTCAATTTTTAAGTGCACAAATTAGTATTAATACTATTAATAAGAGATTACAATGTTCTGTTTAAAAATAAGCAGTAAAGAAAAATATTCATGGGGCCAGCTACTCAACAAATAGTTCCTAAAAATATTGAGTAGCGGCTACTAGCCAAAATAAGCTAAGCAGCCACATGGGAACATGCTCTAAGTAGATGAATGTTGAATTGTTTGCTTGACCTTGTGTGTGTGTGTACTAGTATTGTTGAATGAGGGAGAAATAGATGATCTGACAAGCGTTAATAAATATATGCTAAGTGTAATAAGTGTGAAGTTTAAAATTGTGAAGCTTAAAATTAAAATGAAATGATCAGCAATGTTTTAATTTTTTAACAAGAGATGCACTGTGTTAAGTTCTTGGTGAAAGTTCAATGTTTTTGTTGATGTTAAATGTACAAGTGCAGTACACATAATAAACTGTATTTTTGTTATTTTATTTTTTTGTTGGCAAGTTTTAGTGTAGTTTTCTCTTAATTAATCAAATGTACTATCAATGTAGAAGGCTAAAGTTATCAATTGATTTTCTAATTGAGTAATAGATGATTGTAAATGCAATGTATACTAAAATCAAATATGTAATGTTAAATAAAAATTCTAACAATGTTAGGGGAAAGGAGTCAGTAGTGGACATAGGACCAATAACCGTCATCTTTTTGTTAACCTCACCCCCCATTAGTAGACATAGTAGGAGCCAAAAAAAATGGTAATGGAAGGTTCATTAATTAATATCACATATACCAATAGTGGATAATTTTTTAGCTTTCTTGACCATAATTAGCCCATTACTAGGACATTTGTGCACCACTACTGGGTCATTTGTGTTTAACTACTAGGGCATTTGTCCACTACTACTAGCTATTTAGAGTTATCTACTATTGGCGCAAAGGTGATTATGTATTGGACCAAACTTTGAAATTTGTACTTTTTGACCTTTGTGTACACAATGAATTCCACAATGTGCATCGTTACTACCCACAAGCCAAAACAATAGCTTTAAGCAGTTAAGTCACATGCAGAGGCAACAAAAAAAATTTGTTGAAATCAGATGAACTGTTTAGGAGGTTAAGATGCACAATGTTAGCTATGTCCATTACTGACTCCTTTCCTCTATGTATAATTCTTGCATTTTATAGAAAATGATTTTTACTAATAGTTAAATATTGAAGATAATTAAATGAAACAATTAAAGATCTATAAAAATTATAATTAGAGTATTTTAACTATATAAAATAAATATTTGTTTCACACATCAAAATATTATTTGCTAAAGAATTAAGAACATGTGGATTAAAAAAAAACCAAAAAAAAAGGCATTTTCATCTCAAATAAATGTTGTTAAGAAAAACTTCTAAAAAAAACTAGTTTGAAATAAACATCAAATTGTACAACATACTAACAATACAACATTGCAAAAATTAGAAGCATATGAAATGGAGGTCCAATTGATAATTGAAAATATGTTACATAACTTACTTCTATAATCATATAACTCCTATAAAATAGATTTCAGTCTAGACTTGAACAACATGAATACATAAACTCTCTGTAGTTGCTTACTAATAGCACCTTGTCCTTTCTTTATGAATAACTTTTGCACTTCTATTTGTTTAGTGTTTTGCTGGATAAACTACAAAAATAGTTTCAGTGTCTAAAGCAAGGAGCATCAACACAACTAGCATTTTCTTCCTTATGACAACTCATGTTCATGCTGCTTGTTCATAAAGTTGAAGTGTCCACAAAAACTTGATTTGCAGGTTGTACAACAAAACAAAGAATTCAGACTTTACCTTTATAAATATTGACATGTAAACCTTATTAAAAACTTAAAACATTGCTAATCATTTGATTTCATTTTAAACTTCACACTTATTACACTTAGCATATACTTATTGACATTTATAAGATCATCTATTTCTTCCTCTTTCAACAATACTAGTACGTACACACAAGGTCAAGCAAACAATTCTACGCTTATAGATACTTAGTTCATACATCATGGTCGGCTCTCCAAACGCCATTATTCAAGCTTGACGAAGCACCCACGTAATTTCAAACAATACAATCGCTATCGCTATCGCTATCTGTGCTCCCTCCGTCTTTTACTCGCTGGTTGGGATCTGTGGGGTGTAAGCCTCTCTCCTACCTTGAAGCATCAGCACCACTTGTGCCATGTTTGGCCTGACATTCTCATCATTTTGAATGCATAACAAACTTACCAGAGCAGCTCTTCTCACCTCTTCGACATCTGCATCACTTGCAATTCTTTTATCCACAATATTTATCATGTTTCTCTGACAAATTTGCTCTTTATCCCAAGCTGGAAGGTAATACCTACTTGATTCTTGCACATTTAGGTCCAGATTTCTTCGGCCTGATATGATTTCCAAGAGAGTCATGCCAAAACTGTAGACATCAACCTTGGGGGTGATGGGAAGGCCAGAGACCCATTCGGGAGCCAAGTATCCTCTCGTTCCTCTGGTAGTCGTTAGTACCTCGCTGAAATCTCTAGCTACAAGCTTTGCTAAGCCGAAGTCCCCCAACTTAGGACTAAAATCCTTATCTAGCAGAATGTTTTCAGGCTTTATGTCGCCATGAATGATGCGATCGTTGCATTCTTCATGTAGATAAAGTAATCCATTTGCAGTACCCAATGCGATCTCAAATCGGGTTCTCCAATCCAGTATCTTCGATTGCCGTTTTGAATTCTTTGTGAAAAGGAAAGAATTTAGAGAACCGTTCGACATGTAATCATAAACCAGTAATCTTCGTGATCCTTGTGCACAAAATCCTTTAAGCCTCACCAAATTCTTGTGATTTGTGATTCCCACAGAGTTGATTTCCGTTCGGAATTGCTTTTCACATTGCTTTGAAACCTCCAGTTTCTTTACGGCTACAAGCGTACCATCTGTTAGAGTTCCTTTGAACACTGAACCAAATCCGCCGCTGCCCAGCTTATTTCTGAAATTCCCAGTTATGGTCTTCAACTCCTCGTAACTGAACATTCTAAGGAATGCATTCGAGGACTCTGCGCACCTTTGTGCCCGTCTTTGCCGACGCCTCCGCCACTGTAGAAATGAAAAAATTAAAGCAATGGCAAGAGCAATAATAGCAAGAAGCTGCGATAGAACAATAATCATAAATTTGTGGTGTGCCAGTGCCATCAAATCACCGTCGCTTCCCGAAAAGAAACTAATGAAATGATACTTGTGTACATGCACTCCAAGCTCCCTGAAATGAATCTGCACTTTGCATGTGGGAGAAATTGAGGTCCTTCGATGAATACTGTCTGCAATGAATCTGCACTACTCCAAAGCCAATGAGTGTATATGAGTATAGACAGTCCCTTTGGGCAAAATGAGTTGGTCGTCGGAGGGGAAATACACGCGATCTTTCCAGCATATACCCCATGGGAAAAAAATAATCTCATTAGGTGTTTGTCGTTGTCATTGACTAACAGGCTTAGACCATAGCTCACCAGCATGGGTTGTTGGGAGGATTAGAAGTTGTGCCAAGCGAATTTTTGACTAATGTCAAGGAATATGCTATGATATATTATGAAAATGAAAATGAACAAATTGTTAAAGAGATATTATGGTTCTTGCCAAACTCGTTGAAAATGAACAAATTGTTAAAGAGATATTATGGGTTTTAAGTCATTGAGATTTAATGGCAAGGTTAAATTTAATTCAAAATGGTGCAGGGGAGGAGTGATTTAGAACTTTTTTAACATAAAGATATGTTTTATAAGTTATAAGTTATTTCATTTATTAGTTTGAAAAATGACATCATAAAAAGGTTTAGAATTTCTTACTCATTTCATTCACTAGTTTGAAAAATAACATCATAAAAAGGTTCAGAATTTCCTACTCATTTCATTCACTAGTTTGAAAAATAACTTAGTAAAAAGGTTTAGAATTTCCTGTTCATTCCATTCACTAGTTTGAAAGATAACATCATAAAAAGGTTTAGAATTTCCTACTCATTCCATTCACTAGTTTGAAAAATAACATCATAAAAAGGTTTAGAATCTCCTACTCTCAGATTATGTAGGTATGGTGTATTTTGCATGTATATAAATAAAATTTCAAGGTGTCAGTGTTGATATTCTAAAATATTTGTAGAGAAGTTTCTATTTTATTTGTAAGAATAAAAATTCAAATACAAAAAACATATAGACATTTGAAATGAAAATAAAATACACATGGTTTGCAAATTGTTTCCTTGCGAAGAAAAGTCATATATTGTAGAGTTGTGTCTATATACCTCTTTAATAGATGAAGATCTTGGTTAGGTGTGGATAAATAACAAAGTTGTTTGGAATAATGCTAACTTTTTCCTTGATCTAAATCTAACTTCTAGAATATTGTTGATTTTTTGTACATTTTACTGCATTCAATTGTTTAACCTAAAGAATTGAAAAGTATGTGTATTCAATGTTTTTAGAAGGAAAAGTAGGTATAGACATTCATATTCTACAAACTATGAACTCAATTTTACTTATCATAAAATAATTTAATATTGTTATAAATTTAATAAACAATTTAATTATAATGGGTGGTTGTTATCTTAAGAAAGTACATTTAGAAAGGATAACTCAACCATTACTATATGTTTTTTACAATGGCTATATTTCTCATTGGAGAAAGACAAAAAATATATATACTTATGTTTATGAAAATCCCCATATGATCTATTTGATAAAGATATCATATCTATTGTGATTAGGTGTTGTATGCATTGCATAGAATAATTTATTATTATTTTTTAATTAAATAATTATTTATTTGTGGTATATCTAGGATATGTGGTTATTCACACTAGGTAATTAATTGGGGACTACTTTTTAAAGTTGTATTGTAATAGTGGGTTAATTGTTTTATGTGTGTGGGAGACAGAAAATGATAAATTGAGAAAAGTATTTAATGTTTGTATTAAAAAAATAAATGAAAGATCAATGATTTTAAGATAAATTCTAGAGTAAAATATAAACAAAGTGGACATATAAAGAGGTGAGAACATTATATTAATATTCTTCTTTAAAGTTAACATCTAACATATCAAATATTTTATGCTTTTTAAATCATTTGTTTATATCTTGCACACAATGATTATGCCAATTGTTTGCTCGCTACTAAAATATTATTGCAAATGAACAACATTAGCTTAAACAAGATCTTCAATTAATGAGCATCAACTTTTATATGCTTCACTTTATATGAAGAAGCCAAATTATTAGCAACTTGTAAGACACTTTGGTTATCACATAATTTGGTAGTAGAATATTATTGGACAAGGCGAAACCCCCATAAGAGATCATTACAAGGCTTTTTAAGCTAAAGTTTCAAGATGCCACTAAAAAGGATTGTTTAAAATGTTTAGCTAGATCTTCCATCTATTGTAGATTACACAAACATTATAGATTCTAATAATATTAGAGGTTTACCTATCTTTAATAATAAAGTTTTGAACCCCAATCCATTTTTTTGTTGACTTAGATTTAATCCAACTAAATTATGGAAAAAAAATAGAAATAGCTATAAGGACAGTGATCTTGTTAATGTGTTTAGCATTGAAGAAAATTTGTTGAATTTTAAATTAGAACAAACTAGGTGATATTGGAAAAGAAATGACTACTTGAATGATAATCCTTAATTGAATGTAGAATTAGAACAAATGGGACAAAAGAATACCAAAAATATATCTTGGAGTTGAAGGTCTTGGAGTTTAATTTGGCATAATAAAAACATCTTGTGCAAGTTAAAGGTCATCAAATGATTTCTTGCATCGGGGTTAACATGCTTTTTGGTTACTTCCTCACATATTCCGATAAGGTCCTATTGTCACTAGTGTGAGTCAAGACACACCTTTTCTAGAATGTGTTTGTCTACACAAAGGGTTAGTCCCCACCTTGTTATTTCCATACCTTGGTGTAATATATCCATTTACAAAATAATAATGCTCTATGATGATTTTTTTGTGCATTAGTGAAAGCACAATGAAAGCTCAAGACTAGTCCATCAATCGATTTTCAATTAAATAAATCAATCTTAATCAATTGCATTTTAATGGATCAACCAAGCATATATAATCTAATATCAATCAACTCTCCTTTCATCCACTAAATTTCTTCCCTTCTCACTAACTTTTTGTTTTCTAACTAATAATTCTTTTGTTAGTCCTTGTAGTCACTTTGGTTGAGTGCTATAAGGCACAAAACAATGCATCAACTATATCATCCTACATTCATACAAATGTTAGACATGGCATACATATAGGTGTCATAATATTATCATAATCATTGCATCGTAATATCATGTGTATACATGATTAAGACATAGAAATCCTATAGAGTCATAATCATCACACCATATAAGCATTAGTAAACATGTACATATCCACATATCATGAAATCCTATATACAAATGTTAGCATCATCATCATAGGTATCTATGTGGTCATTACAAATCCATGTGCATTGTGATATATCATAGAAATTATAAGCTTGATCACATAGATAAAGAAAATCATAGATATCCTATTAACCATAATATGCATCAAATAAATATTATAACATAGACCATAAATAACTGCCATGGATTGGCGTGATATCAAGGATTCAGAGGACCCTGAGTATAGACCAAAGAAAGAAGGGGAGGCTACGGTGACCTCGAGAACTAATAGTAGCAGAAAAACCAATCCTTGATGGTGGGCGACAAGCAAATTTAAATCCAGTAGTAGAAAAATGCAAGTCCTGGAGACCCCCATCAAGAAGAAAATAAAATTGACCAAGTAAAGTGGGTCCAAAGACAAGGACCATGAGATTAGGTTGGAAATCCCCATCAATGTGGATAATGAGAAATAGGAGACATTGATTAAGGAGAATGAAGGTGATAAAAGGGGGAAAAGGTGCTGGAAGTCTTGATTTTGGAGGTCACTAGGGGCCAGGAGAACTACTGGAAGTGGGTGGATAAGGAAATTGGAACCCTGAAAGATGGGATTAAGGGAATTATTGAAACTTTCACGGAGTCCCCTAGGCCTAGTAAAAATGAAAAGATCATGAGCATGATTTAGAAGATATCTCAGGATGTTGAAACTATGAAGATCTTCCACGAGCGCAAAATTGATAAGTTGGAAGAGTATGTGAATGACATCAAAGACAACTTGAATAATCTAGTGGAAATTAGCAGGGAGGTGATGAGTAATAGTGCTGAAGGTTTGGAGAAAATTAATGCCATGATGACCGACTATAGAACCAGACCCATAGCCAGTGATCCTCCCTTGGGGGAAAAGCAAAAAAGGAATGCTTCGAAGGGTGGCCAAAGTGCTGCTGGAGGGAAGACTAGTTTGGGTCCCTATACTAGGACAATGAGTCAGAGCCAAGACCAAGGTACCTCCAAATTCATCATGGAGGATCTGGAGAAAATCAACAAGAAAATTATTTAGAAGAATACTGAATTGGTGCACTCACCCAGTTGAGGGCCTTTTCCTGTCTTTTTTGGAGACTTTTTTTTTTTTTTGGTGTTGGGTCTTTGTGTGGTTTATCCCCTGTTTCTCTTATGATTCATGTCTTTTTGGCTGCTGCCCTTGGTCTGTAAAACTTTGGGTTTCAAGTGCCTGTAAAACCTATTTATCTTTATCAAAAACATAGACCATAAACAACATAGGATCATGTACACAAAATCATATAAACAGTATATCATGCATAGAAAATCATGTAGACATTATATAGTCACTACCAAAAATAATGCATCTCATATACATATCAAAAAATCACATCAATGTACAAAATTGGAGTGACTAACAAAAATGGAGCTCATAGGCTTGATCAAAATAAATAAGTGTCTCATATAAAGATAACAAATCAACGAGTGTTTCCTCTAACCTCTAAGCGAGAGTGCCTCTCCACATGAGGCTGAGATGGTCATGCATCACCTTGCTTTAACGATTCCTTAGGTGCTAGCCTGGGTGGCTTCATAGGTCCCTCTACCCCTCCACTACTAGCTATCTTCTAAGAGCGTGTCCTATGGATGGCCGTGTAACTTAGTGCCCTCTGACCAAGAGGTACTATATCTTCATACATAGATCTTCAGCCCTAGATCTCTCAACTTGCATCTGGTATCTTATGAGCAAGATCTGTTATTGATGCATCCATGTCTAGTGAATATAATAACTTATAAAGCACATCATTGTGTTTAAAATTTCTAACATTATTGATTTTACCGTTCATTTTATCTAAAAAACAATTTTAAAATAAGATCCACAAAGATTTTTTTAATAAATATTTTTAAATTGTATTTTACATCAAATTTACTCTTCTCATCAAAGACCCAAAACTCATGATATCTCTTCTGAATTTGTTAGTTTTCAACGAGTTCGACAATAACTTGCGCAATACTATGATCCACACAATCATGAAAATGGCTATCAAACCCTAAAGATACAGCAATGAATAAACTAGCTTCATACACTTTATCGCGAAAGACCGTATATCGTTGACGATCTGGAGTCAGTCAAGTCAAGAGTCTTGGCCGGTAGAAGAACGGCAATTGCGTACAATCAACTGAAGCATTGAAAAGTCGCCAAAATCATCCAGTAAAAGAGACTTTCGAGTCAGATTTGAATACGATGAGTAAGAAATGAGTAATTATAAATTTCACATATTTCTTAATGTTTAAGAAATGAGCAATTTGTTCAAATCTCATTTTATTTCCATTTCTTTGAAGGTACATCGTGAATTCAACAATCAAAAGTTAATTATATATATAATTTTTTAGGGTGTAAAGTTGTTATTTACTCTTTGATATTCGAGTAGAGTGAGTAAAATTAATAGATAACTAATTATATTGTTCTTTGTCGTATATAATGAATTGGAGGAATACCTCAAGTGAAGATTATCATCTATATTCAAACTATCTCATTTCTTAAAGATTTTAAGAACCACTTCACAATGTTAATTTTTTTACTATTTATATTATAATAATTAAAATTGCAACATGATTTAATTAGTTATTAGTCTTTGTATTTGTCATGTAATTATATATTATAAATTTTCTTACTCAAAGTAAGCATTTCTTTTTTAATTTAAACTTTTTAATCAAGAATATTTTTACAAAAATTGTTAGAGATTCTTATTGACCAAGGAAATTCACATCTTCCTACAACCTTTACGTCAATTGTTGACTTGAGGAGAACTATCAATTAATAACAATTATTAATGTCTTTTATGATGATCACAAAGTCACTCCATTTGTGGATTTATTGATTTGTAGTGATTTGTTTGCAAGTGAGTCATGACATATTGTACAACCAAAAATGGGGTTACAAACTTACATAACATAAATTTCAAGTAAGTAAAATAAGCAATCAAACTTCATATATTAACGATTACAATTGGTTTACATTTTAAAGAGATAGCTATCATTTATTATAATCATCCTTGATAGAACATATCTCCACATTCCAATATTAGCCTATAAGAAGAGTAGTGTAGTAACTAAAATTATTCAGTTCTAAACCAAAAATAATATGAAAAACACACCTAATAGGTGATAAGTGTAATCCATTTTCCTAAGAAAACTAACCTCTAAATCTGAACCAATATATTATCAATAAAATCAATTAGAATATACTTTGTCTTAATCCCTCATACAAGATCACATAATCAATAGTTTTGGAGATTAAATAATCAATCACATAATTGTCAAAAGCTTCTCTACAAACCATAAGGAAATCGTTTACAGTCCACAATTTTGGCTTTTTTTCCTTGTGCATTCTCCTCCTCTGCCCATTTCTTGTATTATAATACTACTCAAAATATATGTTTTGATGGATGGTTGAATCTAAGGTATTGTATTAAAAGTGACACTCTCCAATTTCATCCTCCAATTGTGGCCATATAGGGTGTCCATTTCTTTGATACTCATTGTATCATGTAAAAGCCATGTCCTAGTGGATGACTAAGTTTAGGGCATTGTATTTGGCATGATATCTCACCACTTCATCCTCTTATTATGGGTGTATGGGTTCTTCTAGGGGTTTTATGTCACCTCCTAAAAATTTGGATTTGAATATCTTATGGGACATTGTTAATTTACACATTTTTCATTTGCTTAATTATTTCTTTCTACACCATTATTTTGTACATTTTGGTGTAGTTGACTATGTTGGTCATGTTTCGTATTAATTGCACAAGAATTTGATTGTTTCACTAGTGATTGCTAGACAATAACAATTAGAAACATGAAATAATAGAAATGAGAAATTCCTAATTTCTTCTCACCTTTAGAATAGCACTTATTCTTTGTGAGAAAGTTCTTACTTTTTTTTTATTTTTTTCCTTGTGAGAAAGTTCCTACTTTCTTTTAAAGAGTTGAGCGGGATATTTCTATGTTGGTGGTGGTTGCATTTAGAATAAATTTTGTATATATCTATGTTTCCTATGAAGGAAAATGTATGTAATTGTTGTTGTTGTATTTGCAAATTTAGACTACAGAAAGAAGAGCAGCTATGGAGTTTGTAATTATTTTCTCCCGAGAAATAAGAATATTGATACCTTGCCCAGTGGATGTTTTGTTGGTATTTTGTCAAGGTTTTACCATGTAAATTTGTGTCTTGTGTGTTGTTTTGATGTTCATTTCTTTTCTTCAATATTTCTTTGCATCTAAACTATTTGCAATATTTAATTATCTGGGGTTTTTGCTTTCACTTGCACAACAAGTGGTATCAGAGAAATTATTTTTGTAGTGGTTGTGTTAGAATTTGGTGTTAATTTTTCCAACATCAAATGGCAAAGGATTCCAATGGTAGGTTTAAGGTGAAGAAATTTAATAAAAAATATAGCTTTGAGCTATGGAAGCTCAAGAAACGAGATTTGTTAGTGCAACAAGGATTGAGATATGTCCGATGAGGACTAGGAAGATCTAGATATGAGAGATCTAAGCACAATTTGGTTGTGTTTGGCAGTTGAGCTTCTCTTTAATATTGTTGGAGAAGATATAACAACAAGTTTATGGAGTAGAATGGAGGTTCTTTACATGGCAAAATCCTTGACAAACTGAATCTACTTGAAGAGGCAATTGCATAGTTTGCGAATGAAGGTACGAAAATTATCAAGCATTTAAATTTTTTGAATACTCTTACTTGTCAGTTGGGAAGTATGGATGTAAAAATCAAAGTTGAAGACAAGGAAGTCACATTGCTATCTTCTTTGCCCAAACATGGAATCACTTAGTCACTTCTATTAGCTTTAGTACAACTGAATCTCTTGAATTTGATTTTTTTGTGGGAGCTTTGTTTTTTGAAGAGCTGCAGAGGAAGTCTAATGTAGAAACCTCCATGTTAGAAGCAATGGTGACTAGAGGTTGATCCACAGAAAAGTCAGAGCGTTCGAGATGTAAATCCAGATCCAAGTCAAGAGGTAAAAAGGGTACTATAAAATGTTGGTATTGCAATAAATTAGGGTGTCTCAAGAAATATTGTTGGAAAAGGAAAGAGGAGAATGATGGATCCAAAAAGGAAGAGAAATTTGTTAAGACTGGTTCTGGTATGGTTGGTGAAGTGTTATCTGTTTGTAATATCTTACGACATCAAGATGAATGGATTTTGGATTCTGGTGCTTACATTCACATGTCTCCACATAGGAGTTGATTTTTCACTTATCAACATATTGATGGAGGTGTTGTTCTTATGAGAAATAATTCTTATTTTAAGACTATTGGAATTGGGAGTATTAGAATCAAGATGTTTCATGGTGGTGTAAAGACATTAACAAAGGTTAGATGTGTACCAAAACTAAAAAAGAATTCAATTTCCTTGGGTGTTTTGAATTATGGTGGTTATAAATTCTCTTGTTAAGGTAGAGTACTTAAAGTGTCCAATGGCATTTTAGTGGTCATGAAGGCTACAAAAGTCAGAAACCTTTATAGGCTATAGTGGTGTACTGAGATAAATGAGGAAATGATAGTATCTAAGGAAGCAAATGAATCTACTCATTTATGGCATCAACTATTGGATCACATGAGAGATAAAGGGTTAAAGGTACTAGTAAACCGTAAGTCACTTCCAAGTTTTAAATCTTTGATTTTGAATTTTTTCAAGCATTGTGTCTTTGGGAAGAAATATAGACATAAGTTTAAATCGGGAAGTCATACAATTAAAGGTGTTTTATATTATGTCCATTCAAATGTTTGGGTTCCATCCCCTATAGTTTCTTTCAGAGGAGCATCATATTTTGCGATATTTATAGATGACTACTCTAGAAAAGTATGTGTCTATTTTATTAAAAGAAAAGATGATGTGTTTGGTGTATTCAAGCAATTTAGAGTTTTGGTTGAAAAGAGTATTGGCAGATCAATCAAGTATTTAAGAATAGGTAATGGAGGTGAGTTCGCATCTTTGGAGTTTGAAAATTATTGCAAGAAAGATAGGATTGTAAGGCATAAAATTACAGTTTACACTCCTCAACAAAATGGTGTTGTTGAACGCATGAATAAGACTCTTCTAGAAAGAGCAAGGAGAATGCTCACTAATGCCAAATTGCAGCAAGAGTTGTAGGTAGAATCAGTTAATACAACATGTTATCTGGTAAATTGGTCACCATTAGTTACAATAGATTGTAAGATTCTTGAAGAGGTATGGACAAACCATTCATGTGATTATTCAAATCTAATTGTTTTTGTTGTTGTGATGCTTATGCTCTTATTTCTAAGGATCAACATTCTAAATTAGAACCTAAATCCAAGAAATGCTCATTTATTGGTTATAGTGATGGCGTTAAGGGATATAATTATGGGATCCTACTACCCACAAAATCATCGTTAGCACAAATGTAGTATTTGATGAATCTTCTCTAACAAAATCACTTTGTATAAAATGATTTGGAACAGGAACAAGTACCATAATATCAACAAGTTCAGTTGGAGACGCATCCATCTCCAAAACAGATGGAGCAGGAAATGACTTCTAAAGAAGAAGGTGTAGATCTAGAAGACATACAAGAAAATGTGGAAACACCATAACCATCTCTAAGGACATCTACACGAGCCATAAATCTTCCTAAAAGGTATGATGATTTAATTTCATCAATTGCTTTGATTTCTAATGATGGGGAACCAAGTTGTTATCAGGAAGCAGTTAATGGCACTAAAAATGCTAAATGGAAAATAACACTGAAAGAAGAAATGGATGTCTTGGAGAAGAATAAGATATGGGACTTGTTAGAACTTCCAAAGGGTAGGAAAGCTATTGGTTGCAAGTGGGTCCACAAACTGAAGAAGGGTGTTGATGATAAGATTGTGAGGTACAAAGCAAGGTTGGTAGAAAAAGAAAATTCTCAGAAAGAGGGTATTGATTTTCATGAGTTTTTTTCACGAGTTGTTAAGCTTGTTTCTATTCAAGTTGTATTATTATTAGTTGCATTACTTGACCTTGATTTAGAGCAACTAGATATTAAAATAGTATTTTTACATGGAGATTTGGATGATAGGATATGTATATGGAACAACCAAAAGGGTTTTTTCAAGATCACAATATAAAATTTGTTTGAAAACTCAAGAATTCATAGTATGACCTAAAGTAGTCACCAGGAAATGGTACAAGAATTTTGATTCCTTTATGGTGAACCAAAGAATTGTAAGAAGTGAGTATGACCATTGTCTTTACTTTCAAATTTGGAAAAATGAGTTATTCATTATCTTGGTGTTATATGTTGATGATATGCTTGTAATAAGTAAAAGAATGGCTTAAATCAATTAGTTAAAGGCTTGCTTGGGTATGACATTTTATATGAAGGATCTAGGAGCAACAAAAAAATATTTGGGCATAGACATACATAGAGACAGGGAACATGGTAATATTTGGTTATCATAGTAGAAATATGCCGAGAAGACCCTCATAAGATTCGGTATGCAAAATGTGAAACTTGTAAATATCCATTTGGATTCCCATTTTAAGCTAATCTCATTTGTTCATTAATGTCACTGGGTTGTCACTGGGTCGTTGGGCCTAAAGAGGGAACCCAACGATGCATACATGTCATAGTGATGAGACAACTTTTAATTTCCATTAAGATGGTGTCATTGGATTGTTGAGGCTTGAACAATGCTTCCATGATGAGTAGACTCCCAATGATGTATTTTTTGCTTGCCACATTTACCGCATGGACTTCCACATCAACCAACTTGACTTTTACTTATCATTGTTGGATTGCTGGGATATTGAAAGGAACCCAACGATATCCATATGTTCCACTGATAGACCCTTGAAGATGATCATAACATCACTAGGTCATTGGAAACCACTAGATGTTCTAATGGCCAGCCAATTTCAAGAAATACACTTTAGTTTCTAGTTCATCATTTGCATGTGCCACCATGTGCATCACCACTACTAAAATTTTTTATTGCTAGATTGTTGAGGCCAAGAAAAGGTCTCAATGACATATCGGAGTTGAACCCACATGTTATTATTTCCGCATCACCTTCATAGTCAGGCCCGCCACTTTAGTCTCCCACTCTATCATTGGGAGATAAAAACCACTTCAACAATGCTTCTAAGCTTCAACGATATGTGGACCCACATTCTTGAACTATTCCCTATTTTAACCTTTGATCTTTAGGTTGTTGGGTTTCAAAAGAGCACCCAATGATGGGCATAAGTTCCGCCTTTATGCTTTCTCTTATAGATGTGATCACTCTATCTTGTCATTGGATCATTGGGGCTCAATCGAGCACTCAAAAATATTTGAAGCTTCGTCGATAAACATTTTACCACCCAGGCCATATAGTTGAACAACCTCATTGTTGGATCACTAGAACCTGAAAAACCACCAATGATAGGCATGTGTCTTAATGATGAGAGGATCACTCAAATGACTTATCTTGCATGTGGATATTTTATGAATTACTAGGATACATAAAAGGTATGAGGGGTCATGTGCTAAAAGTATAGCAAAATATTGGGCATAAGTCACTTAGGACAATTTGACTGGGCTCAACTCGGAATGCTGACACTTAACTCGGAATGCTGACACTTGGGGCCAGTCAACTCAATGAGCATGATACCCTTAATTGCAACTAATAGAACCTACAACTGGGTATCACAAGCCAACAACGCAAGCTAAGGGTACCACATAGCTAGGGTTTTAATTTAGCTTAAAAGGTAAAACAAAGCCCTAGATAAATCAAATTTTTATAGTCCTAACACACTTAATCATTAGAGGAAAACCCTTAGGCGTCAAGACATAGAGAAGATAAGGGTCTAATGGGACCTAAATGATGATAATTCAGCTACTTGGGAGGATGTGGCATGATTGAGAGATATTATATCTACACTATGATGTACCTCCATTCCTAGAAATTATTGCATGAGACTCAGAGCTTTCATTTCAAATTTATTCATCATTAACAATTTTAAATTCAATGTTTGTAGATTTACACAATCCATTAGTCTATGTGTAATTCTTCTGGATTTGATTATGTGATTTTTTTGCATCAACGTTTCAGATCGCACTCATAGAGTGTGATCTGAAACGTTGATGCAAAAAACTCACACAATCAAATCCAAAAGCATTGCACACAATTTTAAATTCATCCCTCATCTTAAAACTACTACCAATATACAAAAAAAAATAACATAGAAACTTACAATAAGGATATCATTACTTCATTTATTATAGTAAAGAGTAAGCCCACTCTTGCTTCTCTTGAATTCATTATACTAAAATTATCCATCAATCCTAGTATACCATCTCTTGGTGCTCTCTTCAGGCCATATAATTCCTTCTTTAGGTTGTATACTTGGTGTTACTATTATTTAATTTGCATGTCAAAACCTTGTGGTTGTTGGACATAGAATTCTTTTTCTAACTACCCATTTATGAAGATACCTTTCATATGCATGTGATGTATGCTCTATTTCTTTTTGAATTGTTATTAAAACCATTATTCTAATAGTTTTTTATCTTTCTATTGATGTAAATATATCTTCATAATCTATTACATACCTTTTTATGAAGCTTTTTATTGCTAACTATGCCTTACATCTTTCAACGCTCCTATCAATGTTGTACTTAGTCTTGTAAATCCACTTTGTACTAATATTTTTCTTCTCATGTGGAATATTTTAATTTTTTTTAATATCATTCCTATTAGTAGAAACTACCTCTAATTGCATTACTTTCATTCAAACCTAATTAGTACATGTATCTTCAAACCATGATTGTTCAACATTATCTTCTAAAAATAAAGTAGATTTTAATATCTCACCTCTCAAATTGTCTTCATAGGACTGACTTCTACTCCTCTTGTAAACATCACTTCAAATTCTTATCTATCTTGTAGAACTTTAAATTGAAGCTTGACTTGCACTAGAATTAAAAGAGGTGCTACTTTGTGGACTTGTAGTGCTAGAAACTAAAATATTAGTGGGATTTTAATTAATAATATCATCATTATTGACACTATCATTTAAAAAAAAATTGACTTCTCAACATGGCTATTTCGATCTCCATAAACTCTCCTTGCATAAATATCACATTCCTTGACACAACCATACTATTAGTAAGAGGATTTTGCAACCTTACCTCTCCCTTCATCAAAAGATAACATCTATTGACACAAAAATACTATTAGTGAGAGGATTATACAACATGTGGTCCTTACTTTATTCACTAAACCAAACAAAAATGTATGATTCACTTTTTGGATCTAAATTTATCTCTTTTGACCAACCACATGAACATATCAACACCATTCTTTATCTCACACTAGGCTTCAGAAGGAGTCATCGCAAGTGCATTAGTGAACCTTTATTTGAGAATATACACTACTATAGCAACTATATAAGCCCAAAAAGAAATTGCTCAATCTCTTGGTTTGTAATATAACCCTTACCATTTCCACCAATGTAGGATTCCTCCTTTCAACAATGTCATTTTTGTGAGGTATGTAAGAAACGGTGAGTTATCTTTAGATACCATTAAGATCACAATAATCCATAATATCTCTTGAACAAAATTACCTTCCATGATTGGTTCTTAAGAATTTTGTTTTATCATAGTTTTCATTTTCCATGAGGGCTTTAAACTTGTTGCTCGTATATCAAAGGCTTGATTATTTTGGCCTTCAAAAAATTTAAAACAAACACTATCATGAATAATCATCAATAAAAGTAATGAAATATAATGACTTAAAAAAAAAATTGCATAAGACCACATATATCAAAATGAACTAGCTATATTTGATAGTGGATGTGCATTGCATTTTGAAAATTTCTCTATTTCATGTAAAAACCAAACATTTAAAATTGATGTCCATTAAATATAAGATCCTGTTTAAGCTCGGGTTGTTTATTTGAATTATTATTTTAGTAGTGAGATATATTCATTATAAACATGATAGAAACCAACTGGATAGACTACTTATATCATACATGTAAACATTAAAGAAGAATAGTAATATAATGTTCTTAGCTCTTTTATATATCCTCTTCATTTATATTTTATTCTAACCAATTTTAAGAAGTGTTAAAAATAAATAAAATTGTCTAATTTTTTCCACATTTTAAAATGATGTGTAGTTAAAAATCTCGAGTTATTAGAAGCTCCCTTAAAAACACATTTTTAGATGTGATATTCAACTGTAAAAAGCAAGTTGGCTTTCTATTAAGACACAAAGAACGAACCAATCATCAACTGAAAATTAGAGTTAGATTGTGGTATGAATTTGTAACTACTTTTTTTGTTTTCAATGTAAATTAATATAATAAATTGTGCACTAGCAGTGCCCTGTTTCTCCTCTGTTTTGGAGGTGCTTGTAACAATTTTAGTTTTAAAAAAACATTGTAGACAACTGTTAGATATATATACACAACGTTCAAACCCCTGTAGCTTTCAGGTTGGAAGACCACAGGGTAGACAGGAGTTTTATTGGTTTCAAACAGACCAAAATGGCGCTCCTCCTCACCTCCAGCCTTCTGATTCTCATTGAACAGTGCAAAAATATATGTCTCAACTGTCGTCCCAGGTCTCTTTGGTGTTCTGGCATTGGACAAAACATGCTTGATGAGATTGTTGTTGTAAGTTCGGGCATTGTCCACTGTAGCCACCGCATTGCCTGCAGAAGGCCACCCGCTTTCAGTTATTACAATTGGAATATTGGAATGTCCCAGCTTGTCTATAGCAGCTATAAAAGTGTCGACCAAAGCGTCGAACAAGTTATTATACATGAGACTGCCATCAATCACCAGACTCACCACAGTACTTGTCGATCTAAACAAAGCATAGTCTGCAGAAATTGAGCCTACAGAGTGTTTGGAGCTGAAGTGTGGATAGACGTGGGCCATGAAAGGGGAGCCATTATCTCATAGAAACTTAAGGATAGCACTCATGACTGAGGAAATGAGTTGCTCAACACGGACATTGCGTGTTGTGTAGAGACCTTGATGCTTTTCTGCAGATCGGCGTTCCTCAATGCCCTCTGAGTGTTTTCCATTGTAGGGAGGAGATACGAAATGAGTGTTGGGTAAGTGCACAAAGATGGTGGTAAAAAAGGGGTATAAGTGAACACTTTTTTTTTCTGAAATCAAGTTAACCTGAATTTAGAGACAAAATTTGAAAGTCATCCACTCAAAATATGAAGATAATCAAAGAACAAATATTGTAGTACTCTGAATCTAGTTTCCAAACTACTAAACTTTTTCAGAATTGGATAAGATTAAGAGGGTCAAATCTTTCGCGCACAAAAAACTGACCTTGTTTTTTTCTGAAAAACATAACATAGTGTCTGACGTGCACATCAAAAAAGTCATAGTTAGATTTAGTATTTTGACAAATCCTTTGGCAGAAATATAGTTAAGAGTGAGCATTAGAAGATGTGTATTTTAGCACATCCTGAAAATTCGGTACCTATTCGTGCGCGAAGCATAAGTTGCACTAAACAAATCGAAAATACAATTTTATTTTTTTAAATTGTAAATAATCAAGTGCACTAAAATAATATATAAAGTTTTTAAAATTTGGATAAGTATATCAAAAGTTATTCAAAAAATGGTCCACCTATGTCTATGAGAACTATGGAGACACTGGTAAAAGAAATTCAATAATAATATGTTATTGTTGTTTAAATTGAAAAAAAATTATATGGTTAGAAAGCTTAAAAGATGGGTGAAAATATGGTGGCAATTTTAGAAATACCCACTTTATGAAGTGTAAACCTGATGATGACAAAGTCGATAAACCAAGTTGATAAAATAAAACACGTCAAAAATGAGAGAAATGGAGGGAAATCAAACTTCCAATCCGTAGCTTTGTCATCCAGGCCTATTTCCAAGCCTAAAAAGTCAAAAACGCGTATGGGGTACTTATGGTTTAAACAGTTTGTACGCACTCATTTTCCTTTAAACAGCGCATACGCGCTATTATATAATATGATATTCTATGTATAATATGTGTATTTTCATATAATATATGTAATATATAATATGTGTATAATATGACATTGTATATATAATATGTGTATAATATGACATTGTATATATATTATGTTTATATACATATAATATATTAAACATATATATACACATGTAAATGTATCGTCTCTCCCTCTCAAATGCATACAAGGTCTCTCTCTCTCTCTCTCTCTCTCCATACCCCATCCCTCTTTCTCTTCTTCTCTCCCTCCATACCCCACTGCAACTATGTCTGAACTTCTATAGAAGTAAATGAATTTATTTCTTATCTGCAACTTCCTCTTTGATTTTTATCATGTATTCTCTCCCTCCCTCTACCTCTTCCTTCCCCCCATGTTCTCTCCCTCTCTCTCCCTCTCTCTCTTTCCCCTCCCCTCTCCCTCTCCCTCTCCCTCTCCCTCTCCCTCTCTCTCTCTCTCTCTCTCTCTCTCTCTCTCGCCCTCTCTCTCTCGCCCTCTCTCTCTCTCCTCTCTCTCTCTCTCTCTCTCCCCTCTCCTCTCCCTCTCTCTCCCTCTCCCCTCTCCTCTCCCTCTCTCCCTCTCTCCTCTCTCTCTCTCTCTCTCTCTCTCTCCTTTCCTCTCCCTCTCTCTACCTTCCCTCCCCCCTCTTCTCTCCCTCTCTCCCTCCCTCTACCTCTCCCTTCCCCCCATGTTATCTCCCTCTCTCCCTTTGTCTCTCTCTCCCTCTCCCCTCTCCTCTCCCTCTCTCTCTCCCTCTCTCCTCTCTCTCTCTCTCTCTCTCACTCCCTCCTTTCCTCTCTCCCTCTCTCTACCTTCCCTCCCCCCTCTTCTCTCCCTCTCTCCCTCCCTCTACCTCTCCCTTCCCCCCATGTTATCTCCCTCTCTCCCTCTCTCTCCCTCTGTCTCTCTCCCTCTGTCTCTCTCTCCCTCTCCCCTCTCCTCTCCCTCTGTCTCCCTTCCCCCCCTCTTCTCTCCCTCTATCTCCCTCTCCCTCCCCCTCTCTCTCCCTCTCTCCCTTCCCTCCCTCTCTCCCTCCCTCTACCTCTCCCTTCCCCCATGTTCTCTCCCTCTCTCTCCCTCTCCCCTCTCCTCTCCCTCTCTCTCCCTCTCCCCTCTCTACCTCTCCCTTCCCCCCATGTTCTCTCCCTCTCTCCCTCTCTCCCCTCTCCTCTCCTCTCCCCCTCTCTCCCTCTCCCCTCTCCTCTCCCTTCCCCCGCTCTTTCTCCCTCTCTCTATCTCTCTCCCTCTGTCCTCTCTCTCTCTCTCTCTCTCTCTCTCTCTCTCCTCTCCCTCTCTCTCCCTCTCCCCTCTCCTCTCCTCTCCCTCTCTCCCTCTCTCTACCTCTCCCTTCCCCCCATGTTCTCTCCCTCTCTCCCTCTCTCTCCCTCTCTCTCCCTCTCCCCTCTCCTCTCCCTCTCTCTCCCTCTCCCCTCTCCTCTCCTCTCCCTCTCTCCCTCTCTCTACCTCTCCCTTCCCCCCATGTTTTCTCCCTCTCTCCCTCTCTCTCCCTCTCCCCTCTCCTCTCCCCCTCTCTCCCTATCCCCTCTCCTCTCCCTTCCCCCGCTCTTTCTCCCTCTCTCTATCTCTCTCCCTCTGTCCTGTCCTCTCTCTCTCTCTCTCTCTCCCTTCCCTCCCCCTTCTCTCCCTCTCTCCCTCTCTCTACCTCTCCCTTCCCCCCATGTTCTCTCCCTCTCTCTCCCTCCCCCCTCTTCTCTCCCTCTCTCTCCCTCTCCCCTCTCCTCTCCCTCTCTCCCTCTCTCTCCATCTCCCCTCTCCTCTCCCTCTCTCTCCCTTCCCCCCTCTTCTCTCCCTCTATCCCTCTCTCTCCCTCTCCCCTCTCCTCTCCCTCTGTCTCCCTTCCCCCCCTCTTCTCTCCCTCTCCCCTCTCCTCTCCATCTCTCCCTCTGTCTCCCTCTCCCCTCTCCTCTCCCTCTGTCCCCCTTCCCCCCTCTTCTCTCCCTCTCTCTCCCTCTCCCCTCTCTCTCCCTCTCCCTCTCTCCCTCTCTCTACCTCTCCCTTCCCCCCATGTTCTCTCCCTCTCTCCCTCTCTCTCCCTCTCCCCTCTCCTCTCCCTCTGTCTCCCTTCCCCCCCTCTTCTCTCCCTCTGTCTCCCTCTCCCCTCTCCTCTCCCTCTGTCTCCCTTCCCCCCCTCTTCTCTCCCTCTCCCCTCTCTCTCCCTCTCCCCTCTCCCTCTCTCTACCTCTCCCTTCTCCCCATGTTCTCTCCCTCTCTCCCTCTCCTCTCCCTCTCTCTCCCTCTCCCCTCTCCTCTCCTCTCCCTCTCTCTCCCTCTCCCCTCTCCTCTCCCTCTATCTCCCTTCCCCCCCTCTTCTCTCCCTTTCTCTCCCTCTCCCCTCTCCTCTCCCTCTCTCCTCTCCCTCTCCCCCTCTTCTCTCCCTCTCTCCCTCTCCCTTCCTCCATACCCCTTCCATAACTTTTTAAAGGCTTAGTAGCACGTACATGATACTTATTACTCATAAGCACATATGGGGTACTATTCCCATTATTCAATACCTTGGGATAAAAAAATTAGGCTTATTAGCGCGTACGTGATACTTATCAGCCTAAATTACCGTTGGGCTTGCCAACATTTTATGGCCTAGCAGCGCGTATGCGGTTATCAATGTAGCGCGTACACGGTTTATAGACATAGTTTTAGTTGAACAAGAGCCTCAACGGCCTCAAAAGAAGTTTTTGAGGTCATTGAAGGCCCCACTGGAACTCTGTCTGCACTTCTATCACTGTTGTATACATAAAAGTAAGTGAATTTTTTGTTTTTTGCATGATTTCAAATGATTGAATTGTTGTTTTTATTAGTTTTTTGTTTTTGCATGGTTTCAAATGATTAAACTGTGATTGTTTAATAGTTTGATTCCAAAAAATAGTGATAAGATGCATACTTATGGTTATTTATTTATTTTTGAACTTTTCTTTACATATATATGTAATATGATTCTATTTAGGTCAACCAATCTCAACCATGGGAAAGAACAAGTGAGGAACGATGGAACAACGAGAGGCTCAAAAGGAAAGACAAAGGCAGCGTATGAAGAAATTGCGTGACATAAGAGCAATGGGAGAAGAAGGTATGTCAACCTCAACATCTCAATTCGATTTACCGAATGAATATAATGCACCTAATACAATTGAAGAAGAAACATTTGATAATTTACCGTTTGAACCTAATGCAATTGAAGAAGAAACATTTGATAATCTACTGTTTGAACCTAATACAATTGAAGAAGATACCGCATTGAATAATCAATTAAATGATGAACATATTACACCTTCTCTACTTGATGAATTGAATGTACATAATGCACCGATGTTAACACCTCCTAGAATCATTCGTAGGAAACCAAAGTATCTAATTGACATTGATGAGAATATATTGAAGTCAATGGCCAATAAAATGAATGAATGAACTTGTAGGAGAATGGTTAAAAGAATATGGCAAAACTCTTTTAAAAACTTAAATCAAACCGCAAGATGTCAATTAATTGTTCAAATGATTAAAAATTTGAATTTTAGAGAGACAATGAAAATTCTAGGCCTAAGATCATCTGAAAGTAATAGTGAAAGAACTATTGTCAAAAATCTATTTGATGCATATCAATCTATTGGTTCAAAATCACGTAGTAAAGATTCTAATGCTACTCGACGTGTCATTACATCAACCATAATGAGCAAGAAAATAAAAAAAAATCGTTTGATAAGCAAAACAAGTAAGTCATTGAAAGTTAGTAGAACAATATTAAGTAAAGCATTAAAGAGGTGAGAACAAATAGAGGAACCTAAAAATAATTCTCTTTGGGCATTCTTGGGTAGACTACCACGCAAAGACAAGGTTGTTGTAGATGCACTAAAAACATTAATTGAAATTTTTTGGCATGACAACACAAGAGTATCGCCCAACCAAAGAGATGTTGTTAGAAGGCGAATTGGGTCTAAAAATCATGAGCCACATGCGAAACACTATTTCGATATGACTCAAACTAAATTTTATGAAAGATTCCTTCAAAAGTTTCTTGAAATAAAAATTTCTCAAAGATTTTTTGAAATGGAAAAACCTTTTTATATTAAGATTAATCATGTATGCACCACGTGTTGTTGTAGGATGCATATTGAATTTCCATGCATTATGAAATTTTTCGTCATATTTGTTCTACTTTGCACACTAACGATGTTTTGTAGGAATGTAATATACAAGCACCTCCTAAGTCGGCAAGAGAATTTATTTCAAGTGTGTTATGTAATAGACATGATAGTTGCATTTATTATAAGATGCCTTGTTTGGAAGGTTCTTGTGCTATATGTGGTGGTTTGCAACATTTACCAAGATGCATACATTTGGAGAACACACATGAAATTGGTACGAAACTAGTTTCTTTTGGAAAATAAAAGACAGTCACATATGGAGTTAAAGATGGAAAAGATTTGAAGAGATGTGAGCTAGTGAAAAATGATATATGTGTAGCTCAATTTATGAAAATGTTTCAAGAGAAACTAGTTTATGAGTACATAATGCATACACATAGAGCTTGATGGTTAGATGAGCAATTCAAGTTGTGTAAGGACACATTTCCTCTTGGCACCATTGTCTCTATCATTGATTTCGTTGAAAATTATACACTACAACCTCAAAATGAAGTGCAATCTATGTATTATCACTCTACACAAGTTTCTATTTTTGTACACATAGCATTCATGTATGCAGATGATAGCACAGAGGATAGAAAGGTTGTAAGAGAGTATCACTTCTACATAAGTGATGATCGTACTCATTCATCAGAGTTTGTACAAGGATGCTTTAAAGTTTTCTATGATAGTTTAAGGGAAAGGAACATACAATACAACTGACACTTAATATGGTCAGATAATTGCACTGCACAATTTAAGAATGCAAGGATGTTTTATTGGCTGACAAGGATGCATGTGACAAGTGGTGTACAACATTTTTGGAATTTCACTGAGGCTGGACATGGTAAGGGAGAGCACGATGGTGCACGAGCATGCGTGAAAAGAGCCCTAGCCAAGGAAGAATTGAAGTACGAAGGTGATGCTGAGTTGGTAGATGCAAAAACAATTGTGCGATGGTGTAAGTCTGTAATGTCCCTTTCTAGGTTTATGCCGATTTGATCCATAATTAATCTATTTCAAAGTACTGATGACTTAAGCTATCTTAATTAAGAGTCAAGGCTATCTTAACATGAAGCAGATCTGTGATCTTCTTTCTTTAGTCTATCAAGTACTAGATAATTTAATCTTATTCCAGTTCGTCTATAAATCATTTACATATTTTTTTTATTACTAGTTTAATGGATTATTATATGTTACTACAGAGTAGTTTCTAAAAGATATTACATTAATTATATTTGTTGTATTAATATCTGTTATTGTATAAATATCCTTATTAATAACTTTTATATTATTCCTTAGTGATATATATATATATATATATATATATATATATATATATATGTTGACAATGATTTTAATATTTCCTAATAACCTATTATTATTACTACTGCTGCCTAAAATATTACTAGTGATGGATATCGAACTGCTGAAGGTAAACACAGACTGCTGTAGATGATTCCCTCTGCTTCGCTATGTATTCCCCCCCTGCATGATGGAACCTGCCCTCTTATATGGTACGTTTGGAGTGATAAGTCTCTTGGTAGAAGACACGTCTCATACCCCTACATACTTGTCTTACTTTATAATAACTATAAATCACACCTCTTAAGACTTGTATTTCTTATTGATCTTGTCTTATGATGATTGCAGCCTTTCATAAATAATGATCATTGTTTATCATTATAACTGGTACCCAATTATAATCGATGTCCCTCATTCTAAAGTTTTATCTAATCATCGATTAGGTATAATTAAGGGATACGATCAGGTCGTTGTTCTGAGTCTTTTCTTATTCCTTTCTTCACATTCATCGCATTATTACCAATGCTCATCGATAGTTATGTAATTTAGTCAAGCACTGTCGTAAATCTTCTAACTTAATTGTAATGATATAATTGCTGCTCTCCTTAACCGTCTACGATCACTTTGATAAGTGGGGCTCAAAGTTGATCATCGACGAGTCATCCAAGCTGGTCTTAATTGATGCTTGAATAATCTTTTGTATTGTATTAACACTATGATGTTGACCACGACTGGATATAACACGTAACCCCTTCTATCTCCTTGTCTTGATAACGTTTGATACTCTTTAATCAGATATTGTTAAAGATCAATAATCCTCGATGGTGCCCATGGATAATAAGTGGTTTGGTTGCGACATCTTCAAGTATTCACAACACGGTAATCATGGATCATTCAAATGGATATTAATCTTTAATTTTGACATTATGGGAATTGTCGTAGCATGTTGGTGTTGATTCTTTGCTTATTGATATATAAATAATTAATAATAATTATTCTTACTTAATTTCTTGGAATTTATTTATTATTTTATTTAATTAATTAAAATATATAAATTGTGTTTACAATTAAGAATATGTAAATTAAGTTTATAATTTATGATGTATAAATTATATTTATAATATATTATTTATTTATTTTTTATTTGAATATTTCAAGGATATTATTAATAATAAACATTAATATATATTAATTAAATATATTAATTGCATTAGTAATATTAATTGTATTAACAATATTAAATTCTATTAATAATAGAATGTGATTCACATATTACTAAATAATTTTTGTATAATAATTTTCAATATTAATTTGTGAATAATAATAATAATATTTAATAATTAAATATTAATAGATATTAATAATAATATTTAATAATTAAATATTAATAATTTCAAATAATCATTTGTTGATTGTATTAGTTTATAATAATAATTGTTTCATTTAGATTATAAATAACGATCAAGGAGGGGACATGACAAAGTCTACAATGGGTCCAGGTAATCCAGGTACGCCATTGGTTTGTAGATATTTTTGGTTGATTACTGAATCTAACATTGAAAACTATCTAGATTGTTGTACAGTTACAGGATCGAGTGACATGCACTCATTTATGAGTTCAAATTCAAGTTCACTGGTAATTTATACGAGACAGATGGTATGTTTTTGCTCTTCATGCATGTATTGTTTGTGGGAAAAATGTGAATCAGAAGAGTGGGTTGACAAATGTTCTTGTAGACCGTTGGTTCCCATTGATTCATATCAAATTCCCAAAGCACTACAATTGAGCCAGATTGAGACATCAGTGGATTTTGACCATGTATCCGACCTAGTGGATTCAGGTGATTTTTTGAGTTAATTTTTTTGCTAGTATTCTTTTTGGTTCATTTTGTTGTACATCATACTTTATTTTTGGTATTAATTAACACTTTATAAAATGCAGGTCATGTGTATGCAGTTGTTGCAGAAGAGAACAATGAAGAAGGAACAAATTACTATTTGTGTCGTTGTGTTGAGCCTAAAAGAAAATTGACAACCACAATCATTGACGGAGAGGGTATTGAGTACCCAATAGGGTCTGTTGTCGTGACAGGAACATGGCTTTGGAGATACCCTATCAAGAATTCTGATGTTTGGTTGTTCGAGGACTTTGAAACACACAGACATATTCTTCATTTCTCTAACCTTGTTGTTGCAACAAATATTCATTTGATGAAGTATCGTGGTAGACCTCATAACAAGATTTTATGGAAAGTTCATGAATTTGACCACGAGGCAATACTTGACACAATATGGGTTAGAGCCGATCTTGAAGGCTCACTTGATTGATTCTATGGTTCAGAGTAGATTGATTTTGAGAATTTTGTATAAATCGTCGACAAATTGTTCTATATTCATTTTTTATATATATAAATGTCCATGAGCTGATTTTTACATGTTTAGGGGCATAATTTTGTATATTTAAGTGGAAATGAGCTGATTTGTACATATGTACATGCTAAATTTTGTATATTAAAATGGCGATGAACTAAATCACACATATTGTAATGCCAAATTTTGTATAAAAGCCCATGAGATGATTTGTAGATTAAAATGGCGATGAGATGAATCGCATATATTGTAATGCCAAATTTTGTATAAAAGCCCATGAGATTATTTGTAAGACAATTTTTTGTATAATCAAATAGCCAAGAGCTTATTTGACCATATTTAGAGGCAAATTTTTGAATAATATGTCACATGACGTTTGTTTGTGCACACAAGGAACAGAATCAATTTTAGCCAATCTTACAACTTTTCCTTGCAAGCAACTGACAATTTTTTGAGTAGGCAAAAAAATGCTACTAATTGAAAATGGTTCTGAGTCGTCGAAAACCAAGATAGGCCATTGTAGAGGAGCCTCATGTGACCCCACGGGATCAAACAGATTGACCGTATGTGTCGTGGATTGGAAGAAACAGTCCATCAATTTTTGACAATTTTTTGGACTTAGGGCACTTGAGAGATCGCACCGATAGGGTATGACTCTCGACGTTCTAGTGCTTTGGGATGGATGACAAGGGCATGCCTAGCGTAAACATACCCACCTAGACGCGCTTGCGATGTTTGTTTGTGCACATGAGGAACATAATCAATTCTAGCCAATCTTGCAACTTTTCCTTGCAAGCAACTGACGATTTTTTGAGCAAGCAAAAAAATGCTACTAATTGAAAATAGCTCCAAGTCATCAAAAACCAAGATAGACCATTGTAGAGGAGCCTCACGCGACCCCATGGGATAAAACAGATCGACCATATGTGTCGTAGATTGGAAGAAACAGTCTGTCAAATTTTGACAATTTTTTGGACTCAGGGCACTTGAGAGATCACACCGATAGGGTATATTCTTGACATTCTGGTGCTTTGGGATGCATGATAGGGGCATGCCTACCATAAAAATTCCCACCCAGATGTGCTCGCCACATCTGTTTGTGCACACAAGGAACAAAATCAATTCTAGCCAATCTTGCAACTTTTCCTTGCAAGCAACTGACAGTTTTTTGAGCAGGCAAAAAAATGCTACTAATTGAAAATGGCTTTGAGTCGTTGAAAGCCGAGATAGGACATTGTAGAGGAGCCTCATGCGACCCCACATGATCAAACAGATCGACCATATGTGTCGTGGATTGGAAGAAACAGTCCGTCAAATTTTGACAATTTTTTGGACTTAGGGCACTTGAGAGATCGCACTGGTAGGGTATAACTCTCGATGTTCTGGTGCTTTGGGATGCACGACAGGGGCATTCCTAGTATAAACATGCCCACCCGGACTCGCTCACGATGTCGGTTTGTGCACACGAGGAACATAATCAATTCTAGCCAATCTTGCAACTTTTCCTTGCAAGCAACTTACGATTTTTTGAGCAGGCAAAAAAATGCTACTAATTGAAAATGGCTCTGATTCATCAAAAACTAAGATAGGTCATTGTAGAGGAGCCTCACGCGACCCCACGGGATCAAACAGATCGATCATATGTGTCGTGGATTGGAAGAAACAGTCCATCAAATTTTGACAATTTTTTGGACTCAGGGCACTTGAGAGATCGCACCGGTAGGGTATGACTCTCGACGTTCTGATGTTTTGGGATGCATGACAGGGGCATGCCTAGTGTAAACATTCCCACCCAGATGCACTCACGATGTCGGTTTGTGCACACGAGGAACAAAATCAATTCTAGCCAATCTTGCAACTTTTCCTTGCAAGCAACTGACGGTTTTTTGAGCAGGCGAAAAAATGCTACTAATTGAAAATGGCTCTGAGTCATCGAAAACAGAGATAGGCCATTGTAGAGGAGCCTCATACAACCCCACGGGATCAAACAGATTGACCGTATGTGTCGTGGATTGGAAGAAACAGTCCGTCAAATTTTGACAATTTTTTGGACTCAGGGCAATTGAGAGATCGCATCGGTAGGGTATGACTCTCGACGTTCCGGTGCTTTGGGATGCATGATAGGGGAATTCCTAGCGTAAACATGCCCACCCGGACGTACTTGCGATGTCAGTTTGTGCACACGAGGAACAAAATTTGACCATTGCGAGCGTGAGGGTGCTCTCGCACCAAACACATTGTTGTTTAAATTCATATTGTCGATTTTTGTTGTTTATATTCATATTGTTAATTACATATGCAAATATTCATTTAAATTTACAAAAGAGCAGCCACCAAATACAATGAATACACAATAATGAACTGAATACAAGGAGTTTTGTAGGGTTAATTCAACATTTTAGAAATTTTATCAAATCATATTCCACGATTGCCATGCTTTATTTTGCCAAATTTTGTTGTTTATATTCATATTGTTGATTACATATGCAAATATTCATTTAAATTTATAAAAGGATAACCACAAAATACAAGGAATACAAAATAATAAACTCATTACACATTTATTGGATCGAATATCGATATTTATATATATTAAAAAAGGCATGTCTGCCAAGTCAATACAAGTATTACAAAAATGTGGCATATGCCATGTCCAAATCGATATACAATAAAAATGTAGAATATATCTACATGTATTGGTCATTCTATGACCAAAACTAACACTATATGATCCTAAACTTCTGGTGGATCATCAAAATCAAGCCTCTTCAGTGTAGTATGCGACTCTGTAGATGGCTGCAAAACCACAATTCAAAAGTCAAATTAGAATTCTTTTGTAGAAATTAGTTCACAATTAACATTATAACTATGTATTTAACTTTAATTCCTTTGCAATTGAAATGTAGATTACCTCATCGACTGATCCAGGAGCTAATGTCTTCGCTCTCCTCTCCTTGTCACTCTTAGGTGTTTTCTTGAAGACATACTTAAATTGATCCACGTTATGGCCGTACCACGAAGGAGTCTATTGTAGATTAAATGTACAATTAATAAAATGTACTAACATAAATATATCAAAAACACTTAAAAGCTATAATATAGAGAACAATGATGTACATGTGCCTGAGACACTTCACCAATGGACTAAGGATGGCTCACCATCGATGTAGAAACTGATGCTATTAGCTATACAAAAAATGTACAAAGATTAAATACAATTAATATAATGATAGGTATTGAAGGTTGAAAACAATTAATTTTACATATCAAACAAAAGTGTACGGGATCCTGATGTGCTTCTCCAGTGCAAGGAGGAGGGTTCGCCATTGACGAAATAGGTATGGAAATTTCTTGTATGAAAAAATTATAAGAAATTATAATATATCACAAGTTCACATGTACACATGCATATAATCATGAAATCAAGAAAATAAAGTAGAGATACATACCTCTGCCCTCTCGATCCGTGGGTGAATCAGGTGCATTCAACAGATCCACAAAGCTCAATGGCCACTGTACATGTAAAATAGACAAAAAACACTAATCAATCTACAAACCCCAACTAATACTTGATTTCAACATTTTCAAACAATTGTACAACTAAAAATGTGTTCAATTACCTTCTTCACACATTTTGGCATCTTTGAGGAATTCTTTTTCTTAGGACAAGCCCTAGACGTGGAGGGGGTGCCCTAAAAACACAAAATTAACATGAGATATTAGTACAGATAATAAATTAAACATAATTTTAAAAATCTAAAATGAAATGACTTGCATATTCCATCAAAACAATACATAAAAGAGTTTTACAAAATACCATACTGTATAGCCTTATAGGCCAAAATCGATCACCGAGAGCGTGATGTCATCAATCTGGGACATTCCGTCCCCTATCAACACCTACAAACTAAAAATTGGACCAAGCATTAAAGATAGTTAGTATATCTTGTATTTTTTTTAATTCAAAGTGTACTATTCTATTTTAACATCTTACAAAATTTATACCTCAGGCGTCAAAGTTGCAGCTATGGTAATTGGGAGAGGTGTATGGGATACCGCTGCTGCATCTTGAAATGCATATTATTTGTCTCAATTTAAATCGATGTATAAATGAAAATTCATTTATGTAATTACAAAATTAAAGTGACTGATAAATAAAATGTTATGAATTCAAATCAACACACCTGTGTCTGTGGCTCATGGGCAAACACCATGTCCATCAACTCATCTGCCAGCACGACATCCTCAACTATGTGAGCCTAACATCTACAACCGCAAATCGTGCATAGATGATATAAGTATCCATTTGCACTGACTGCATCATCTATCCCCGAGCATATCCCTGAGAAACTGACACACATATGCTTGATGGGCTCTTTGTTGCCCTCTAACGGCTCATCATCCAATACAATAGGGTGTGCTAATGATGTCCCATGCTGGATGATGGCACCAACCAATGCTGTGGCCACATGAAGAGTCTGTAGCTCCATCGACTCTTTCAGCTCTAATGGGAGAGCCTGATGCACCTTGGGTTTGGGTGCTAGGTGGCGGTGACTCTCCGCGGCTAATCGCCTATGGGCTCCAGGTCTATCTTGGGCAGAGCCACCACCTCTACCATGAAACTCTCTCATGTCAAAATAATTTGGGTGGACATTGAGCACAAACTCACAATATATTTTTCTCAAAAAATATAATGGCACCTCATAATTATTACAAGGTGGATAATCAAAGACCATCCACCACCTCTGCCAAAAAAGATTCTTCATCTGCACATTGGTACACCAATGTATGGGAAACCTCTTTGCATTAGGAGGTAATGACTGACCAGTTTTGGGGTCAACAAAAAGGGCACATATTTGTTGTTTAGAAATATTTTTGTTTTTAACTCCATCATATGATAGCCCATTGGCATAGAATTGATGACACTTATCCCTAAAGCTTCCCCATTTGGTAATTTTTGTGGAAACAGCTATGGCACCACTAGCTAATGTTTCTAGGCTAGTGGCGAGGGATTGATGATGGTCAAGTTCAGAAGTTCTCAATTTTACAATCACTCTATTGATTTTGGATGTATTTTGCTCTAACTGATTAATTAATTCTTCCTGTGTTTCAGCTGTGCGGTCAAAAGGAGGAATTGGGGGTTGTTCTTGTGTGTTATCAGGAGGTGCATTTGGTTGTTCTTGTGGGTTTTCAGGAGGTGCATTTGGTTGTTCTTGTTCTAGATTAGAAGAATCTAGTTTTTGAAACAAAAAATGAAAAAACCTAATCAAAATTAATGAAATTAAATTCAAAATGTAAAACAAATTGCATAAACCAGAAAGAAAGACAAAAATAACCAAAAACTAACCTTGATCCATAGCCTGGAGAACAAATCCGCACCCCGTTCGTGGTTTAGGTGAGAAAATTGGAAAAAAACAAAGTAAAAAATGCGCTTTTCGGGTAAATGAGGACCCAGTTTTTTTTTAAAACTTTTTTCATCAGGCACCTCGTACATGGTTTTACTAGGATTATTAGTGCGTACGCGCTCATTTTCCTATAAGCAGTGCGTACGCGCTAATTTTCCTAGGCGTAGCGTGCGCGCTCAGTTTCCGAAACTTAGCGCATGTGCGTTGCCTTTTCTAGGCTCGGGAAGAACAAACCTAAGCGCATATGCGGGAATTTGAAATTTTAAGACCGCGTACACGCTACCTGTTTTTCCAAATATTGTTGGGTGGTGTCCACTTTTCTGACCACATCTTTGTGCACACTCCGTGTTCTACTTGCAAAAACCTCGTTTCGCACTGCAATGTATTTGATGTTGACAGAAGGATAGAATGGTTTAATGTTGTCACTCACCCATCCGTTCGCTGCGTCCTAGTCATCTGCAATCGTCTGAAGCTCAGCGTTGCCAACTCCCACAAGAACTTCGATTCCAGAATTCTTCAGGGCCTTTAGAACGGTCTGCTCTGCTATGTATATTCTCACCTTTCCTATGTTGTTTGACTGCATCAGATTCACCACCTCATCGTGAGAAGGCAAACTGTCTGACAGCATTCTGTAGCATACTCCTATCTTTTCACCATCTGCTGGACATAAAAATGAAAAGACTACAAATTACTTTCACTAGAATCTAAATTTTTTAAATTTAATATATGGGGTTTTATTAGCAGTTCATTTTTATAAACTATTGATATTAAAATATAAGAAAATGTCTTTAAGTTTTCAAGGAATGTCTCTTTTGTGTTTGTTTACGTTGGCATTATAACTGTTTGTTTTTCCTCTGTGCTCTCCATTATTCCTTTTAAATAATTTTGTTTGCTGTTGTCTCTGACTGTTTCTGTAACAGAAATAGGATCCCAATTTACCTTTATGATCCTAACTTTCCTTTTTATTTAATAAAAAATATAACATAGCTCTAAACTATAAGACTAAATTGGCAACCAGTAGTAGCCACCAGATAATATTACAAAACACGCATAGCACTACCAAAAACATTAGAGCAATTGTGAAAATTATCCAATGGACCACTCTCATTGTAGATGCAGCTGTCGATTGGTGATTACAAGCCCTAGTATAAACTCCATTAATCAAAACTGCAACCATTGAGTGAATCATCGGTCCCAGTGCCTCACCTAACCCTTGAAATTTAAAGCCTTGTATCCCCTCACCCTTCACACTACCCTAACCAGTCTATCATCTTCCAATAGAGGCATTGTATATCCACTAGTAAGTTCCATAATCCCCGTACCAATGTTTTTCTTATAACTATACAAATCTACTGCCAAATTTTCTCCAATGTCTGCATCTTCAGCATCAATTACTACATTGTAGCATCTATAGCTTTTATGTCAACCTCAAACCCAACTACAGGCTTATTGCCCTTTCTTCCCGGTGTCACAGGACTTGTCTGGAAACTCACATTATCCTTGTCGTCAACATACATTTCAACAGGACAGCGCAGTAAGAAACAAAGGAAACTTTCATGCACAGCTTCATCACCCATTGCTAGTGATTTCGTAACAGGAATAGAACCCTAATTTCCCTTTTTTATCTAATCAAAAACATATAATAAGATTAAACCAAGCTCTCAATTATTCCTTAAAAAGAACTAGTTTGGGAGATTTTGCAGTTAAATTTAGATTATGAGAACAATTTTAAGGATACTTTCTTATTCAACTGCCATCTTCTTACAAAAATCAGCAAAATCATTTGGCAATACTGTTGTTGAAAAAACTAAAAGAACTACCAACTTTGGAACTTCAAGTCTTAGGCTTACCCAAAATTCATTAAACTACCTGCATTAAAATACTCTGAAAATTTTCATATTTTAGAAAACCACGATGTATAAGACCACAACCTAACAGATTTTCTGAATTTAAATTAAAAATATTCATCCAATGAAAAATTGATTGAAATATTATACTTCTTTCCTTATAATAAATTGACAACATTTGCATAGAACTTTATATACCCTAAAAATATAACTTGGCTGCAACAATAATGAAAATTTAAGCAACTGAAGAAGATAAGCAATTCCAATTTCTTTCCTCTATGCATTTGAGCGTCTCAATAAGAGTGAACCTCACCTGCACGGGCTATGTAGAATGAAACTATCGACGATGAGCAGAGCCAAAGCATAGCAATCTTTATTTCCCTCCGTAATTAAAAAGAGAAAAACTGACATTTCTGAAGTCAGTCAAGTCGAGTAAAATCAACGGAGGCATTGAACGGCAATTGCACGCAAAATCATCCACTTCGTTTATTACCCGTCAGCTTCTGCTAGATTCCTAAATTCTCGATCTAAGGATGGTCAAATGTGTATTTGGAGGGTTAGATAGACTAGATGTCTTTTTTTCCATTAATAATAGAAGAAAAAATTTGATAAGCGATTTTTCTTTCTCATAACTAATTGATATCGTAATATCGTAAAGTTCTCATATCTAATTGATATCGAAATTGATATCGTAATTGATATCGTAAAGTTTATTATTTTCATCCTAAGAGTCTCTATTTCCATAAGTATTTATTAATTTCATATATCTCCTAGTGTGAAAAGAAGTGATCAATTTCTTTATTCAAATATAATTTTATTTCTATATTATTCTTGAGATTTGTCATAAATTCAACAATCAAAGGTTAATTATATATATAATTCATTAGAGTATAAAGATGTTATTAACTCTTTGATTTTCGAATAGAGTGAGTAATATTAATAGATAATAAATTATGTTGTTCTTTGTCTTATATAATGAGTTGGATGAATACCTCAAGTGAAGATTATTTTTATTATTCAAACTATTTCATTTCTTTAAGATTTTAAGAACTACTTCAAGAAGTAAGTTTATTACTATTTATATTATAATAATTAACATTGCAACATATTTTAATTAGTCTTTGTATTTGCTAAGCAATTATATATTAAAAATTATCTTTTCAAAATACGTATTTATTTTTAAATTTAAACTTTTAAATAAAAATATTAAAAAAACATAGTCGTTGAGATTCTTATTCATCAAATAATTTGACATCTTATTGCAACCTCGCATCTATTAATGAATTGAAGAGAACTATCAATTAATAAAAATTATTAATGTCTTCTTTGATGATCTTCAAGTCACTTAATTTGTGGATTGATTGATTTATAAGGATTTGTTTCCCATCATTTTCTTCATTCTTCAACTTTTATTAATTTTCTTTCTATGCTTATTCTTTTTCTTCTTTCTCCACAAAAGCATTATTATTCGTTTGAGTTTCTTCCACAATCTCCTATTTTAATTTTTTCTATAGCATTTCTTTCTAAGTTGGTGACAACTTTGCTACTATTGAATGTAATGTTTGATTTCTTACATCCTCTTTATTTTATTTTTTCTTCTTATGTCTAGTAAAATTTTTAATGTGACTGGTCACACTTGCATGACATGCTCTTCGGGTCCACATGAAATGATTTTGACTTGGAGAGCTATGAAATAGTGAGGTCAAAATCAAGGGAACTCATCCCCACACTTCACTTATTCAAACTTGTGAGCCCAACGGAGTAGCGATGACATAAATACTTGCACTCTCAGTGGTGCAATGAGGTTTTGAACTGTGGTGGCTACCTCACCAACAAGGTGTTTCTATCATGGCACTAAATGTCTGGAAAGACACATCTTGTTTAATTTTGGCTATCTCTTCTCTTTTCTATTTCAATATTGTTGCTAGTTCCTTTAGATTTTTTTCTAATTATCTCCATAAAGTTTTATAGTGCTGTTAGGATGAAAAATAGAATTGCCTTCATAATTATTTCCTTCTTTTATTTACTTAATTATAAATGTGTACATATATACAATGGTGAGAAGAATCCCAATAAATATCTAAATAGTAGTTTCACGTTAAAAAATTCTTCTTTTTCCTCTACTTTCTCCTTATGTTTATCCTCATCTTGTTGTTCTACTTCCTATTTTTTATATTTATATGTTCCTTATTTCTCAACAATGGCGGTTGTTTCTTATTGATACACCTTCAACTTATTTGTAGGTGTTTCCTCTCTACATATATTATCATTTCTTATTTTTATATTATCTTGTACAAATTATATTCTCTATTATGTGCTACAATGTAGTTTCTTTTTAACTATTGCTTCTTCCTATGTTGGCATGTCTCACCTTTATTATTTGTATTTCTCATATGTAAGATGGATTCTATAAGTTCTACCTCTAGTGATTTAGGTTTCTCTATTTTTTTTTCAAAGACTATAGTTTTCCTATTAAGGTGAGTTATGGTAATCATTTTTCTAATTCCTTTTTCCTTACTAGTTTGAGAATTTAAGAGTCTCTTGTTTGGGTGCTTAGAATACCACACATTGTATGATACTTCAATTGGGGGTGGTGAATCTAAGATTCCTATCACTTCTAGTGTAGCTAGATCCTTTGATATTCCCCATTTCTTATGTAGCTTTTGTTTATTTTTCTTTAGTTCTCTTCATACTTTTGTTTATGTTATTTAACCATGAATCCATAATTATGTAACAAATCTCTCTATATTGCGATAGTTAGGGAGAGTTAAAAATGCCACTATATTAAAAAGTCCTAGATCATTACTAATTTTGTAAGGTGTTTTTAATATTCAAGATACTCTTGGTTCTACTACCTCCATAAAAACATGATCCTTATCTACCATATAAGCTATATATAGTATATATTTCCTTACTACATCATAGAAATTCAATCCCTTGTCTATATATCTTTATGGAGGACCTTGAAGAAACCCTATTATACCCCATTATAAGAGGTTGCATTCTTAAATTCATTGATATAAGACTTTATTTATGTTGTAGTTCTAGAGTAATCCTTTAAGTGCATTCATAAAATAAAATGCTAAGCATATGGAAAAAGAGGCATTTTAAAATTGGTAGTGATCAAATATTCAAAGTTTTAGATAAATGTCCAAGTATATAACATTATAGTTTATAGTTTAAATATCCAAGTATATAACATTATAATCTTTACATATAATACATTAGACAAGCCAACGCTTTAGGAACTTCATCAAACTTGGAAAGATTGATATTGTGATCAATAATGCCTATAACAACTATTTTATTTGGTTTCTTTCCTAATTATAACTAAATCAATCGAACCAATAAATGTATAGCTTTATTGAATACAATCACGTATATTGAGAAAAGATTAATCCCTAAGCCTTAGACAAACAAATTCTTTTTCAAAGCTCCATCTTAAATTCAAAACTTATGAAATCCAATACAACTATTTTTTTGATTTCTAAGAATAATTTCTAAAACTATATTCCTCTCCTCAACAAAATCAACAAACACTGATTTGTCACCAATCATGTAAAAAGATGTTCCTTGGTCTAAAATATATCCTTTGTAACTTAAAGTACCCCTTCCATGATTTGGTTTATAATTATTTTTGTTGTTCCTTAAGAGGCAATTGCCAAAATATTATGATTTTAAGCTAGGTAATCTTTCTCCTTGTTCTATATAGACTTGCTACAATTTATGCTTATATTTAGCCAATAGGATTTTTCTAGGTGGGCAACACCCCACCAAAAGTGTCTCATGCATGTCGAAAAGGCTCTGATGCTGAGTTTGTTTTGATTAATTTTCTATTGGTGGGAATATTTTGGGGTTGCTGAGCATGCTTGTTTATAAAGTAATATGTTATTTAAAACCATTAAATTCATCCAACTATCACCTCAAATAATTTGATGGAACCATATGTTTTTAAAAAGACCCACTAAATACTAAATTGGTACATTATTTTGTCGTTCAACAAAAACACTTACATTTACCTTGATTCAAATAAAAATATCGATTTGTTTAGTAGGTGAGAAGATTCTCATGTAGGCAAGCAGACCTTTCTATAAAGAAAAAAAACATTTGACTTGTTAAAATAATAACATTCGTTAAGCCTATGCATGATAGGGACATGCCACACCAATGTTTACATGGTTTTTAGAAGATTAAAACTTACTACGCCAATGTTTATTGCCTCCATAAAAAATGTCTATGCATTTCACAATTAATGAAACATGGCATTCATTTATTCAGTTAAAGTTGATTTTGGATCTAAAACAAATTTTTTTTATCACAAATAAATCTTTCGAAAACAAAATAATTGACTTCCAATTATTTATTTGATTTTTATGTCTTTTCTTAGGAAGGAGTTTAGGAAGGAGTTTACTAATTCTTCTATTTATTTTGTTTCCTTAAGAGCCATTCTCAAAAGATTCATTATACATGAGAAATAAATTATTTACAATCAAATTTAAATCATCTTAACAAATCTCACTTAGCAAGCCATCAATGCTAGATGATTTAGCATTTTTTAGAAAGTGTATAGCCTTGAGAATATCATCTTTGTTTAGCTTATTAGACTCTTTATTGACATTTTTAAGGATAATATTCTTACACATCTCTTTATGATATTTTATTTCCCACATTCTCAATGATTCTGATAGTTCTAATATTTTTAACAACATTTGTTGGGCTTCACAAAGTATTATTAGTTTAATTTAAGATAGTAATGCTTATAGAAAGATTAAAAATAAAGTCTAATTTTAAATCTATAGATAATTTAAGAATTAAAATAATTAGAAATAAATATTGAGATTTAAATTTTTTTTCATAATATTATTTTGCAAGCACGTCTAGTCAATAGAATAATTATGTCAGAATAATGGATAATTTAAAAATAAGTTGAAAACTAAAATCTAAATTAAAAAGAAACTTTCTATTATATATATATATATATATATATATATATATAAAGAAACAAATCTATTTTAAAAAGCAACTTTCTATTATTATTATTTATTAAATGTAAAAAACAATTATATTTTTAAATCTATATTTTAAAAAATTTCTAATTTAAAAAAATATGTTTTTAAATCTATATTTAAAAAAAAACTTATATTTTTATTTTTTTTGTATGCAAATCATTTCATATTCTAAACAAGGCTCTAAAATTTATATTTTTAAATCTAGATTTAAAAACTTCTATGTTTTTCATGCAAATCATTTCATATTCTAAAATAAGACTAAATTGCAATAAATATAAACCATATGAAATTAATTAACCTATGTTAAGGGTAAATATTTGTAAAAATTGATATCTCTCGACGTCATCTACATAAATTTTATTTATAGAATATAGGTATGCTAGTTTATAGTACACATCATTGTGACCTGAATTTCTCTCACTATTGACTTTACGCTCCATTTCATCTTTAAAAAAATTAAAAAATAAGATCGACAAAGATTTTTAAAATGATTTCTTTAATAAATATCTATAAACCACTCTTACCTAAACATTTTCACTATTGACTTTACGCTCCATTTCATCTTTAAAAAAATTAAAAAATAAGATCGACAAAGATTTTGAAAATGATTTCTTTAATAAATATCTATAAACCACTCTTACCTAAACATTTTGAATCAAATTTACGCTTGCCATCAAAGACCAATTTCTTCTCACTACTATTAGAAACAAATATTGAAATTTAAACCTTTTTTTTATGATATTATTTTCCAAACATGTCTAGTCAATAGCACACTTTATAGTACACGTCTTTGTGTTCAAAATTTCAAACACTATTGATTTTACCTTCCATTTCATCTTAAAAACAATTTTAAAATAGAAACGACAAAGATGGTTGAAAAATTAAAAAAAATAAATAAATTTCTAAACCACTCACACCTAAACATTTTGCATCAAATTTAAGCTTGCATCATCCACACAATCCTAGGATAGACGCTACAAAGACTGCGTGTATTTTCTCTCCGACGACCAAGTCATTTCGCGGAAAGCTTTCTAATATATATCTTTTCAAGTGTATTTAGGCATATGCACTCACTGGTTTAGCAATAGTTGAGCGTTAATTTACTCTGAAGGAGCTCAAATTGTCAGACATATGCAGGTGAAGATTCATTTCACAGAGCTCAAATTTTCAGATGTGTAAAGGTCCATTTGCACCGTCCCGTACAAAAGAACCAACTAGAAATTTGAGCATCTTTTAGGGATTTTTTTTTGGGAAATGACTCTTATTTGATGGCACTAACACTTCAGAAATTTCTGATTATAATTCTCTCGGAGATTCTTGTTGCTGTCCTTGTTGCTTTGATTTTTGCATTTCTATTCTGGCAGAGGCGTCGGCTAAGACCGACCCAGAGGTGTGCGACCAGGTGAAGACCGCAACCAGCAATTTCAGACATAAGTTGGGGAGCGGCGGATTCGGCACAGTGTTCAAAGGAACTCTACCAGACGGTACGCTTGTAGCCGTAAAGAAACTGGAGAGTTCAAAGCAATGTGAAAAGCAATTCCGAGCGGAAATCAACTCTGTGGGAATCATAAATCATCCGAATTTGGTGAGGCTTAGAGGATTTTGTGCACAAGGATCGCGAAGGTTACTGGTTTATGATTACATGCCCAACGGCTCTCTAAATTCTTTTCTTTTCACCAATAATTCGAAACACCAATCGAAGATACTGGATTGGAGAACCCGATTTGAGATTGCATTGGGTACTGCAAGAGGATTACTTTATCTCCATGAGCAATGCAGCGATCGCATCATTCACGGCGACATAAAGCCCGAAAACATTCTGCTAGATAAGGATTTTACTCCCAAGTTGGGGGATTTTGGCTTAGCAAAGCTTGTGGGTAGAGATTTCAGCAAGGTGGTAACTGCTACGAGAGGAACGAGAGGATACTTGGCTCCTGAATGGCTCTCTGGCCTTCCCATCACTCCCAAGGTTGATGTCTACAGTTTCGGCATGACTCTCTTGGAAATTATATCTGGCCGGAGAAATCTGGACCTAAATGTGCAAGAATCAAGTAGGTACTACTTTCCAGCCTGGGTTAAAGAGCAAATTTGTGAGAGAAACATGATAAATATTGTGGATAAAAGGATTGCAAGTGATGCAGATGTGGAAGAGGTGAGAAGATCTGCCCTGGTAAGTTTGTTATGCATTCAAAATGATGAGAAGGCCAGACCGAACATGGCACAAGTGGTGCTGATGCTTCAAGGTAAGACAGAGCCTCACGCCTCACAGATTCCAAGCGTGACCAACCAGCGAGTAGAAGACCGACGGAACACTGATGGCGATGGCGATTATAGCGATACCGATTGCATTGTTTGAAATTACATGAGCGCTTGGTCAAGCTTAAATAATGTCCGTATATGTTATTTTCGTTTCACTTGTTTGGAGAGCCAATAAAGATGTAGGAGAAGAAAGTAGAGTTGTTTGTTTGACCTTGGGTGTGAGAGAGTGTGATGGAGTATTGTGATTTTTTCTTAGGAGGAAAAATGAAATGTATGGGTCCCTTTCTTGATGTAAATTTTTAATGGTAATGGTATTGAATTTAATGTTCATTAGTTTTGTACACTAGCAATATATTAACATTGATGAAAGAGGAAGAAATGGATTATCTTATTCAGTTTAAGAAGTATATGTTGAATGAAAGGATTTTAATGGTTTAATACGCATATGTTAAATGAATGGATTAGTAATCATTGTTTTTTTTAAATAAGGTTGATATGTTTATATGTTTAAAGGTGAAATTTATTTATTCATGTCATTTTTTCATTAGTTTTAGATCTACTTTTATGAAGTGTTCTAAATATAAGTGCATATTAACAGGTGACAAATTCTTGTTGTTATTTTAGTCTACTCTGTAATGATTAAATATATGTTTCACATTCATTAGTGGTGCAAGAGCACTTAAGGTTTAGTCAATGTGTCAATTTGGTGTTTTGAGTCTTAGGAGTTAGGGTTAGGTTTATTTTGATTCAATAAGGTCCGTTGAGACCATTTGTAATGTTATTTCATGTTTTTGGATCTATTTGTCAAAACTGGAGTCATGATTTTTAAATTTGTAAAGTTACTCAAAATGTTATCATTTTGGTTATCGGGATAAGCTATACCAATAAGATGTCATTGGGATAAAAAGTTGTCATTACTGTTATCAAGATAGGTTAAACCAATAAGGGTATCATTATTGTGGTTATCGGGATAGTTTATACTATTGATTTTGCAAAATCTTGTTCAGTCGACTTCGAATAGTTATTTCGATAAAGTATCAATATAGGCATTAGGATAGTTAACCCAATATGCATCATTGTGGTGGAAAGTTGTCATCGGAATAGCTAATCCGATAAGGTTGTCATCACTATAATTTACACTATCGGGATTACAAAATGTTGTTCAGCTGACTTCGATGGGTTATACCAATAGACCTTCAAATGTTTTGTTCAGCATAAGCTATACCGATATGAGTGATATCAGGGTAGGTTGTTCTGTCAAAATTACATGAAATATTTACTTTGCCTTGAAGAGTTATTATGATGAGCAATCAAAAAGTTCATGATTGAAGTTACTAATCTAACATCGACACCCAACATTGATTTAGCATATCAACATTGCTATTCTGACACCTGTGTCCAACAACGACTCATCAGTTTTTGAATTTGAACAGTCATGCAATCCAATGGTCACAGTGGGCAAATTCAAGTTTGGTATAAATTGTATGAGCAACGAGTAGAGAACGAGAGGTAGAGAGAGAGAGAGGACTGGGGGAATTCTGCAATGTAAACTCGGTGTTTTTAAAAAAAATAAAATTGAAATCATTGGCTCTGTGTTGAAATCTTATTTTCTACAATTCGCTCTGTTTCTGTTTTTGCTCAATTTTTGTATTTACATATTTCTATTTGGATTCAAACAATTTAAGTGAGCAAATGTGGGTGTAGAGTGTGCGTTACCTTCCATTGCTGATGATTCAAAATTATGAGTTGTTAAAAAGACTACAGATTATGTTCATGAGATTGCCTGGTAGCGAGGATAGCTAGGGTTATAACAGAATTTTGACTATTCTCCTTGACTCGGTTGTTATTACATCTTGTATTGCTAATTTGATGAACCTGTAAGTTTGTTTCGTTGAAATCTGACTGTTCACTTGTAGCAGAGAGTCTCTAAAAAGGGTATTCTGTGTTTTGAATGTTGTAAGTTTGTAGAAAGGGGTTTTGTATTACATCAAGCGGTATCATAGCAAGGGAGTAGATTCCTTTAAAGGAGATTCTAGAAGTTTGAAAGAAGAGTGAGTAAGTGAGTACAGACAAGATGCCTCCTAAGAGAGAAGAATACAAGGCTGCAGGAGTCCTATAATGTTGTGTTGGCAAGGCTTGAAGCCTTAGAGTCTAATCAGAGAAGGAATGTTGATTTGGGAGATGTGAGTGAAGAAGAAGAAGTAGAAGGAGAAGAGAAATTGGACCCTGAGGAATAGAGGACAATCAGACTTATAAAAGTAGTTTAAGGTGATAAACATAAGGTGAAAGTTGAATTGCCTATGTATGGAGGTAATTTGGATGAAGAAGAGCTTCTAGATTGGATTGCAGCTATGGACAATCACTTTGAATGTGAAGATGTTCCTAATGAGAAACATGTGAAGATAGCAAAGACAAAGCTAAAAGGACATGCATTATTATGGTGGGACTATGAACAAGTTGAGAGGAGAAAGAGAGGTAAAGAAAAAATAGTTTCTTGGGACTGGATGGTTGCTAAACTTAAGTGTAAGTTTCTTCCTAAAGATTATGAAGTTCAATTGTATAAGAAACTCCAAGGTTTGAAACAAAAAGAGTTATACATCAAAACTTATACTGATGAATTTTACAAGTTGAGCATAAGATCAAGTACGATGGAAGATGAGGTTGAAAAGGTTGGTAGATACCTTGGTGGACTTAGATTTAACATTCAAGATGAACTAGTTGTGGCAAATTCAAGGATAGTAGATGAATGTTTTCAATTGGCCATTAGAGTGGAATAAAAGATCAAGAGGAGACAAGATAAGACAAATAGGGGTAGAGGAAAATTTTCTACTTCAAGACAATCAAATGAAATCCAAGAAGATGCAAACAAGAGTCAAGAGAAAGGTGCAAATTTCAGAGGTAGAGGCACAAGAGGCAGATTTGGTGGAGGTAGGAGTTCCAATACATTTTCAGGTAGGTGTTGTAATTGTCAAGAGTTTGGACACCGAGCATTAAAATATCTTGAGAGACAAGGATCTACATCAAGTGGTGAAAGAAGGGGTGAAAAGAGAGTCCAAATTGTGCAGGAAGATGAAGGTGAAAGTGCCAGCCCTCCAAATTATGATGTTGCTCCAGAAGTAGGTGAAGCATTGATGCTAAAAAAAACACTTTTGAAGGAATCTAAGGAGAAGGAGATGACTCAAAGAAGGAGCTTGTTCAAGAGCACATGCAAATGCCAAGGTAAGTTGTGCAAGGTAGTAATAGATTCAGGTTCCATTGATAATATGGTGTCTAAAGAGATGGTAGATAAACTAAAACTAGAAATAATTCCTCATGAAGCACCATATAGAGAATCTTGGGTAAATGATAATCAGTCACTTTTGGTAAATGAACAAGCCTATATTGATTTTTAGATTAGATAATACAAAGATAGGGTACTTTGTGATATTTTACCCATGGATTGTTGCCATCTAATTCGTAGAAAGCCATGGCAATTTGATAGGCAAACACTTTATGATGGTAGAAGGAATACCTACACCATTGAGAAGGAAGGAAAAACTTTTGTATTAACCCCATTGCAAGAGACTGAAGAAGAAAGCGGCAAGGAAACAAAAAATATCTTGGTTGGAAAGGAGGAGTTGGTGAAACTAAGTGAAGATGAGTCAAGAAAAGTTGCAGTCACTCCTATGTTTGGAGATACCAAGTTAGAATTTTTACAAATTATTTCAGTCAAGGATGATAGAGATAAGGTTTTGGTACCTAAAATAGACCAAACAAAAGCTAAAGATCAGGTGTATGTGCAGCCACCAGGTGGTTGGAAGGGGGATAAATCAATCCTAGTTGGGACTCTAATTTGTCCTATAGCTAAAAAAGAAACTGATAAGAAGTTGGGTTCTACAATAACAAAGCATTTTGGGTCTATTAAATATGGTGGATTGGGAGTTCTAGTGACAGAGAACCTGAGGCATAAAGGACAAGTGATTGGACAAGGAGCTAGGAGAGTTTGGCAAGAATCAAAGGACAGATATGGCAAGCATGAAGCAACTATGATGATGAAACCAGTTCAAGGCACTCAAGTAGGGATGATACCTCAAAAGGTCAAAGATGGACAAGGACAATTCGGTTTCCAAGGGACATGGAAAATTTTCAAGCTCTGGTGTTTGGTGAAGGAGCACCTAAGGTTTAGTCAATGTGTCAATTTGGTGTAGGAGTTTGGGTTAGGTCTATTTTGATTCAATAAGGTCTATTGAGACCATTTGTAATGTTATTTCATGTTTTTGGGTCTATTTGTCAAAATTGGAGTCATGATTTTCAAATTTATAAAGTTGCTCAAAATGTTGTCATTTCTATTATCGGGATAAGTTATACCGATAAAATGTCATTGTGATAAAAAGTTGTCATTACTATTATCAAGATAGGTTAAACCGATTTAAGGGTATCATTGTGGTTATCAAGATAGTTTATACTATTGGTTTTGTAAAATCCTATTCAGTCGACTTCGAATAGTTATTCCGATAAGGTATCAATATGGGCATTGGGATAGTTAACCTGATATGCATCATTGTGGTGGAAAGTTGTCATCGGAATAGCTAATCTGATAAGGTTGTCATCGAGATAATTTAAACTATCAGGATTACAAAATTTTGTTGAGCCGACTTCGATGGGTTATACCGATAGACCTTTAATTTTTTTGCTCGGCATAAGCTATACCAAAATGAGCGATATCAGGGTAGGTTGTTCTGTCAAAATTACATGAAATGGTTACTCCGTCTTGAAGAGTTATTCTTATTAGCGATCAAAAAGGTCATGATTGGAGTTTCTGATCCGACATCGGTACCCAACGTCGATTTAGCAGATCAACATTGCAATTCTAACACCTGTGTCAGACAACAACTCATCATTTTTTGAATTTGAACAGTCATGCAGTCCAACAGTCATGACGGGAAAATTCAATTTTGGTATAAATTGTATGAGCAACGGGTAGAGAATGAGAGGCAGAGAGGGAGAGAATTGGGGGAATTCTGTAATGTAAACTCAGTATTTTTTTAATAAAAAATTTGAAATCATTGGCTCTATTCGCTCTATTTCTGCAGTTTGCTCAAATTCTATATTACATATTTCTTTTTGGATTCAAACGGTTTAAGTGAGCACATGTGGGTGTAGAGTGTGTGCTACCTTCCATTGTCAATGATTTGAAATTCTGAGTTGTTAAAAAGACTCTGCATATTTTGTTCATGAGATTGCTTGGTAGTGAGGATAGCTAGGGTTCTAATATAATTTTGACTGTTCTCCCTGACTCAGTTGTTATGACATCTTGTGTTGCTAATTTGATAAGCCTATAAGTTTGTTTCGTTGAAATTTGATTGTTCACTTGTAGCAGAGAGTCTCTGAAAAGGGTATTCTGTGTTTTGAATGTTGTAAGTCTATAGAAAGGGGTTTTGTATTGTATCAATTAGCATCTATCTAAAACCATATTCAATGCCTTATACAAACTTCCTCTATGAGGGTAAGTTGTTCACAAAGGTGTATAAACAGTCTTAAAGATCGTGATATTCACTTTCCTGAGGATCTGTAAATATATTCAATGATCTCAATAAGTATATGTTGCATAAAGTAATTATTATCAATTTATGACTGTGTCCAAAGATCAATGAACACATTAATGATTATGGTATTCAATTTTTGTCTTTGTGCTCAAAATTTATTACCCCCTTACATGCTTTCAATATACAAAACATCTTTAATAAGGGGCTACTAGAATTGGTACAATATAATGCCTATGTAAATAAGTTTTCTTGTTTTATGAAATTATATTCACATGTTATAACTATATAGTCACAATTATTAGAAGAATATATATTGTTGGATATTGGCTGATATGTTGTCATTGATGTCAACATATGTGAGGTCAATATGTGTTTCAGTGTTGTAGTCAGATTGGTTGAGTCAGTTGAGCCTGTATGTTGCAGATGAGTTGATGTGGTTTAGTGGGTTGTGAGATACTTATCTCTAGTTGATTCAGATGTAGTTTCAGAGGTCCATATAATTATTTGATCGAGTTGTGTAGTCCGATATTATGGCTGGTTATTCAATTGTTCTATATTGATAGTTTTGGTGAATCTATTTGTTGTGCTTTGGAATTGTAATATCTTTGGCTGTGGATGTGTGGGATGTGTTTTGGAAGTTGATGTGTGTCCTCAGTTTGAGTGGTTCATGATATGAAGGTCCGCAAGAAAATCTTTCAGTTTGACAGTCAGTTTTGTTGATGTTCTTGAGTTCCAGTATAATGATGATGATGATTCTAGTAATGTGAGATGTTGTGGTTGTTGCAGTGTGATTCATGTTGGCTTATGGATGTTTCTAGATCGTGTGATATGTATATTGGTGGTCTGCAATAGTTTTTCATGCATTCAGTGATGTTCTTCTTGTTATGTGATATTTTCGGTGATGTAGCATGTTGCAGATGATCGAGGCATAATTCTTGGAGGTGTTTCATATTTGTAGTGGTTGTTTAGGTCCAAACTATGTCTTAGCTGACATTGTTTTTGTTCGCATGCATTATTGTAGCATGTGTGATTATATTTTTGTAATATGTAGCGTGTGGTGAGCCAACCTTGAAATATAGGTTGATGACTCGTATAAGTAAGAATTGTAATCATTTGTGAGAGGTATCTACATAGTATCTGCAGGTAAATGCAAATGTGTGTGGTTGATTAAGTGTGTGAACAAGTGCTTGATCCTTCATAAATGTGAAGAGGTGAGTTGTAGAGCAGATCAGACAGTGATCTTAATTGAAACTGTACTCAAGCATGTTGAGGTTCTATTCCATCAGTTCATGATTCTTTGGATGCAATCCAAATTCTTTTGTAAGTCAATGTGACTTTCTGTATGGTAGTGAACCTTCCCTAAGGGTTGTAGCCCTTCTAGGTTTTGTAATTTGGGGAGTCAGCTCTAGTAAGTGTGTCTAAATGAATGTTCATTCTCCATTTTAATATCTCACTTACTCCTATCAGGGTATTATCTCATTGTGGGTAGGTTCCCATCGTGGTTTTTCCCTTAACCAAGTTTTCCACGTCAAAAATCTTGGTGGTATGTGTGTATTGATGTGGTGTTGTTTAATGCTTTAAATGTTCATTATCATATCTGAATTATGGTTTAAGTTGCAAAATTTTTTGGTGCAAACTAATTCACTCCCCCCCCCCCTCTCAGTTCGCTGCATTGTTGCCAATAATTCGTATTAGAGCTAGATCCTCTGGAAGAAGATTGACCGCTTGAGGAGATCTGGGATGGCAAGCTTTTATTTCAAGAAAGATAGTCTCAAGTTTGATGGAACGAACATCATTCTCTGGAAGAGCTACATGCAAGTTCATTTGAGATGCATTGGAGAAGAGTATTGGAAGATCACTAAGAATGTCTATAATGTTCGTCAAAATGGTCCTTGTACTCCAAATGAGATAAAGGAAGCATAATACATTATTAGAGCCAAGGAAGCATTATTGGGTGCCTTGTTAGATTTTGAAATGACTAATCTGATGGATCTTGAAACTGCTTATGATATTTGGGTAAAGTTGGAGACCTTGCATGAAGGTGACAATCATGTGAAATTTGCTAAGTTGCAAAGCTTAAAAGGAAAGTATGACAACCTGAAGATAGGTGAAGATGAGAATATTACTTCTTTTATGCAAAAAGTGAATGAGCTTGTGTGTGTGTATTTTAAAATTTGCCGGTGGCTTCCTTGAAGAATCTGAGATTGTTGCTAAAGTATTGAGATCCTTGCCTCTTGCTTACAAACATAAGACTGCTGCTATAGATGAGATCTGAATTGTGACAGATGTGACAAGATATATGTTGGTTGGTAAACTTGGTGCTTTTGATTTGAGTGAGTTTGGTGACCCTCTTCCTAAGACTGATTCTTCCTTCAAATCTACTGTATCTAAGAAATAGAGATATGATCTGGGAGAAAGTTCTACAAGAGTATCCAGATATGAGAAAGAGATGAAAGAGATGGAAGATGAAGAAAAAGAGCTTGAGGAGATTGAAGCACTTATTGCTAGAAGATTTCCTAAAGGTGTCGGTAAGTATGAAGGAAAGTTACCTCTTAAATGTTTTTCATGTAATAAGATAGGACATTTTGCATCAAGGTGTCTAGAAAGAGATAAAAATCCTAAGAAGCCATTTAAGCCATATAAGCTTAAATATCAAAAGAAGTGTTATTATATTGTTGATGAAGGTGTGATAGATGATGACTCTCATAAAGGAAACTCAGGAGATTAATTTGTGTTCATTGATATCGGAGAAGATGATCCAGCAACTATAGATTCTACAAGCCGTATTAATGAGGAGAAAGCCCTAGCTGTGAAAGTTGAGGAGAAAGATGAATGGATTATTGATAGTGGATTCTCTCATCATATGATAGGTGATAAGAGTAAATTTATAAACATGGAAAATTATGATGGTGGCATGGTAAGATTTGGTGATAATAAAGCCTGTGTAATCCATGGTAGAGGTTCTATTTCTCTTGATGGTAAGCATAACACTGATGATGTCTTAAATGTTGAAGGTTTAAAGCATAATATTTTTAGTGTTGGTCAAATGGTGTATAAGGGATACAACTTTCAATTCAAGAATGACAAATGTAAGATATTGAGTAGCTCTAAAACTGAGATTGCATTAGGTACTACGACAAAAGGTAATATCTTTCACTTGAATGCTAGTGGTAAAAGTTGCTTGATTGCTCAGATTGATGAAAGTTGGTTATGGCATAAAAGAATGTGTCATGTAAATTTTGATTGCATGGTTAAGATAAGTTCTACTTAGGAAGTGAGAGATCTACCGAAGTTAATAAAGCCTTCTAATTCAGTATGTAAGGAATGTCAATTAGGGAAGAAAACAAGAGTTACATATAAGAGAAAATAGTATAATTCGAATGGTTTGCTGGATCTTGTGTATACTAATTTGTGTGGTCCTTCTAGAGTGAGAATCTTGCAGGGTGATAGATACTTCATGTTGCTAATTGATGACTATTCAAGGATGATGTGGGTTACTTTCTTAAGGATAAGTCTGAAGCATTGGAGAAGTTCAAGATTTTCAAAGCTAGAGTTGAAACATAGAGTGGATTTGAAGTTGAAGTGTCTGAGATCTGATAGAGGTGAATAATTCACTTTCGTTGAGTATAATGCGTACTATGAAGAGCATGGAGTTAAGAGACAGTTATCTGCTCCTAGGACACCACAACAGAATGGTGTTGTTGAGAAAAAGAATAGAATATTACAAGAAGCTACTAGAACCATGATGATTGAGGGAAATGTGTCGCATGTGTATTGGAGAGAAGCTATGAGTACTGCAGTATACACTCTTAACTAGGTAAATATCAAAGGTGATACTAGTAAGACTCCTTACGAGTTATGGTTTGGTCATGCTCCTACTATTAGATGTTTCAGAATTTTTGGAAGTAAATTTTACATTAAAAGAGATGAAGATCTTGGAAAGTTTGATGCTAGATGTGATGAAGGAATTTTTCTTGGTTATTCAACTAGAAGTAAAACCTACATGTGTTATAATAAAAGATTAAGAAAGATGGTTGAATGTGCTAATGTAAAGGTTGACGAAGGTAATGTGAGACAAATTAGATCCTGTGGATATGACTCAGATGTTGAAGAAGTTAGTATAGATAAAGGAAAGAAAGTGCAAAATAAAGTTTAGGTTGATCCAAAAAATATAGAGAATCAAGGAGAAGTTACAAATGCAAATGCAGATGAGAAAGTTCAAGAGCCTAAAAATAAAGGAAATCCTAAGACTCCCAGGTATGTGAGATTGAATCATTCAGAGAATCAGATTATTAGTGATAAGAATAGAGGTGTGATGACCAGGAAAAGACTTGTTGAAGAAATTTGTCTGATTTCTAAGATTGAGCCTAAAAATATTGAAGAAGACTGTAAAGATAAGAATTGGGTTAAATCTATGGAAGAAGAACGTAATCGGATCAAGACAAGAACAATACATGGGAACTTGGTCCTAGACCCAAGGATAGAAATGTGATTGATACTAAATAGATTTTTTGGAATAAGATGAATGAATAGGGTGATGTTGTCAGAAACAAAGCTAGACTTGTGTGTAAGGGATATTCTCAAGAAGAAGGAATTGATTATGAGCAGACTTTTTCTTTGGTGGCTAGAATTGAAGCTAACAGATTATTTCTTGCATATTCTACTCACAAAGATTTCAAAATTTATTAGATGGATGTTAAATCAGCTTTTCTTAATGGCAATTTGGAAGAAGAAGTCTACATTGAGCAACCAAATGGATTTCAGTTGACAAATGAAATGGACATGGTTTGCACATTGATGAAAGCATTGTATGGACTGAAACAAGTCCCTAAAGCCTGGTATACAAGATTAGATAAGTATTTGATGAAGCTTAAATTCAACAAAGGTTTTGCGGACAACAATTTGTATCTCAACATTGGTCAGAATAACATTTTGATTGTTGAAGTCTTTTTTGATGATATTATTTTTGAAGGAAATGACTGCTTGTGTAATAAATTTGCTAAGGATATGTAGAATGAGTTTGAGATGTCTATGATTGGTGAAATGAAAATCTTTCTAGGATTTCAAATTACTCTATTGGAAAAAGGTATTTTCATATCTCAATCTAAATATGTAAAGGAATTGTTGAAGAAATTTGTCTTTGATGTTTCTAAACCTATTGGTACACCTATGGTGACTGGATGTAAGCTAACAAAAGAAGATGAATCTCTGAAAGCTAATCAAAGCAGATATAGATCTATGATTGGTGGTTTGTTGTATTTGACACAGTCTAGACCTAATATTATGAATGTTGTAGGCCTTGTTGCCATATTTCAAGATGATCCTAAGGAATCTCATGCTACTGCTATTAAAAGGATATTCAAATATTTGAAAGGGACAACTGATCTTGGTTTGTGGTATCCTAAGAATGACAACTTTACTTTGAGAGATTTTACAGATGCTGATTGGGTTGGTGATGTGGATGACCGGAAGAGTACTATAGGTGGTACATTCTTTTTGGGAAAGAAGTTGGTATCATGGACAAGTAAGAAGTAGAATGCTATCTCATTATCTATTGTAAAAATTGAATACATTGTTGTTGCCAACAATTGTACTTAGGTAATTTGGATGAATAAAATGTTGAAGGATATGGGAATTATTTATAATGAGCCTATTGCTATATATTATTACAATTCAAGTTATATTAATATCTCTAAAAATCTAGTACTGCATTCTAAGACAAAGCATATATCTATCAAGTATCATTTCTTAAGGGAGAAGGTTAATGAGGAAGAAGTCAGATTGGAGTATGTATCTACAAAGGAAAAGATTGTAGATATTTTCACAAAGCCTTTGCCTAAAGATACTTTTTTGTATCTCTGAGAGAAGTTAGGGGTGATGACCCCTTTTTATGAGAACTAAGATGCATGGAGTTGCATCAATCCGGTGAGCTTCATAGAGATATCTTGTGATCTGGATTGATGAGTGGTGGATGGTACTCAGAAGGAGTAGTCAGTGTTGTGGTGTCCAGATCTGTTTGCTAAATCAAAGGGAGAGAGAATCCTGATTTATGTACCTTTGTCATTGATGTCAAAGGGGGAGAAGAGCATGTGAAAAATCTTGAAGCTGTCTAGGGTATTCAGCAAAGGATGTTGTGATATTGGTCTAAGGGGGAGTTGAAATTTCTGAGATTGATTTCTTTCTTTGTATTGATTATTTTTCACATTCACATGTTTCCATCAATGCCAAATGGGGAGATTGTTGGATATTGGCTGATCTATATTGTCATTGATGTCAACATATGTGAGGTCAATATTTATTTTAGTGTTGTAGTCAGATTGGTTGAGTTGGTTGAGCTTGTATGTTACAGATGAGATGATGTGGTTTAATGGTTGTGAGATACTTGTCTCTATTTGATTCAGTTGTAGTTTCAGAGCTCTGCATGATGATTTGATCAATTTGTGTGATCTGGTATTATGATTGGTTATTTGGTTGTTTTGTATTGGCAGCTTTGGTTTAAATCCGTTTGGTGTTCTCTGAAATTGTAATATCTTTGGTTGTGAATGCATGGGATGTGTTTTGGACATTGATGTGTGTCCTCAATTCGAGTGGTTCATGATTTGGAGGTCCGGAAGAAAATCTTTCAGTTTGACAGTTAGTTATGTTGATGTTCTTGAGATCCGGTATAATGATGATGATGATTCTAGTAATGTGAGATGTTGCGATTGTTGTGGTGCAATTCACGTTTGCTTATGGATGTTTCTAGATCATTTTCCATGCGTATTGGTGGTTCATATTGATTATCATGCATGTTATTGAAGATTTTATTGGTCCGGTGATGTTCTTCTTGTTATGCTATGTTTTTGGTGATTTAGCATGGTGCGGATGATTGAGGCATAATTATTGGAGGTGTTTCATATTTGTGGTGGTTGTTTAGGTCCATACTATGTCTTAGACAACATTGTTTTAGTCCACATGTATTATTGTAGCATGTGGGATTAAACTTTTGTAATATGTAGCATGTGGTGAGCCAATCTTGAAAGATAGGTTGATGACTTGTATAAATAAGCATTGTAATCATTTATGAGAGGTATATGTGACATATTTTCAAGTAAATGTGAATGTGTGTGGTTTATTAAGTGTGTGAACAAGTGTTTGATCCTTAGGAAGTGTGAAAAGGTGTGTTGCAGAGCAGATCAGACAGTGAGATTAATCGAAACTGTACTCAGGCATGTTGAGATGCTATTCCAGCAGTTCATGATTCTCCAGATGTAATCCAAATTATTTAATTAGTGTGACTTCATGTAAGGTAGTGACCCTTCCCTAAGGGTTGTATTCCTTTCGGGTTTTGTAATTTGGGTAGTGAGCTCTAGGCAGTGTTCCTAAATGCATGTGCATTCCCCATTGTAATATTTCACTTACTCCTAATAGGGTATTATCTCATTGTGGGTAAGTTCCCACCATGTTTTTTTCCCTTCATTGAGTTTTCCACATGAAAAATCTTGGTGTTATGTGTGTATTGATGTGGTGTTGTTTAATTATTTAACTGTTCATTATTAGATTTGAATTATGGTTTAAGTTGCAAGAAATTTTGGTGCAAACTAATTCACCCCCCCTCCCCTAAATTTGATGCATTGTTGCCAACATATATGTGTATGTGCTAGATCATGAGGGGCCAAAAAATGGCTATATCCTAATAAAGTCCTGATTGATAGGCTGATTGAAAAATATCTATAACTTTAAAAGGGTATCGCATTTTTTTAATCCAAAACATGTGTCACATTCTATGCTTCATATACTATAGGATTAGAATAAAAAGAAAAATTGAATTTCATAAAGTTTTGACCAAGTTAAGGTGGTCAAACATATGAGTTTTTTATATTTTAAAAATATGTAGTAAAAAAATCATAATTAAATATTTATTTAAAAAAAAAACCAAAAAATATGTGTCACATCTGGACATGAGTCTTCTACTTATATCTAAAATCTTATAAAAAAATATTTTGATTTGATTGTGGTTAGGGTGGTCAGACAGACAACTTATTCTTATCTTTTTCTTGAAATTTTAGTACTACTGCATTGAAATTTTAAATTTTCATCAAATAGATTTTATTTTTTTCAGAAAACAACTAGTAGCTTAGAAACTACATTCAATTTTCTACAGGTTCTATTCTTACATATTTTTGAAATAATGTTGGTAACTTATTCAAATTTTTATGTCAAGTTTCCTAACTTTGTTTTTCTAATTTTCATTTTCACTTAAGGTCTTGTTTGGCCCACCATGATCCTACACATATCCATATATGGATCTTAATGTATAAATAATTACTACCTTTGTAATAACAAAAGCCAAAAAATATTTTGAAGTGTAATGATATGAATGAGAATATGAATTAATTTGCTATTACTTTTGCTTTGAATCATTAGTTTTCATAATTATACTAAGATTTAAGATTCTATGTATGATGCACTTCAAAGTTAATTAATCACTTATTTACCTACACTACCCCATGTTCATACATTAGATATTAGAAAACAACTTCTTAGATTGTTTAATGATCAAGCATTTTGTAATTAGCATTTTATTTAAGATTATTTTACCTTAGAAATTTTCATAGGTTATAAATAAAAGGTTCAATACCTCATTGACAATAAAATTTAAATTAAATTGGAAGGGATTAATAATATTGGTAATCTATTGGTGTAGATTAGAAATATACATAGATATATTTTTATATCATTCATAAAATGTTAGAGCATGTGATATTAATGACATGATGATGATGTAGAACATGAAGCCATAATACTTGAGAAAGTATTTATGAAAAATGCTGATTTTAATGCTATGTCTTCCTCTCCTCCTTTTTTACCATTGATTATATTTTTGAATGAGGATATGTCATAAAATAATTAGCACACTTTACCATACATTGAAGGTAATGATGAAAAATAATGACAAAAAATAAAATATAGGGACTCAAAAATGTAATCCAAAACTGATCTATACCTTACTAGTTACACATTTTCTAAGCTAAGGAAACAAGAAAACATGAAAGGTAAAAGGAATTCTCTCATCAATAATTCCTTGTTGGACTTAATCATAAGAAGTTGAAACTTAGGGGTCAAGACATAGAGTGGATAAGGGTCCAATGGACCTTAATGATGAGAATTAAGCTAATTGGGAGGATGCGATGCTATTGAGATCTTTATCCCCATCTTTTCGGCATGCTTCTAGGAGTAAGCCTATCCTTAGGGTGGAGGATGTAATGCCTAGTGAATTTTTATTTTTTCATCATTATTTTGATCCATTGTTGATATTGTACATGATATATTGGATTGTGTGTACCACCATTCTTTTATATTGGCATCCGTGTGGTAAAACCCTTGATATAGCTATAGTATTATGTGGTGCATACAATTTTAGCAACCCTTAGAAACCCTATCAAAGGTGAGTGTGTTACAAATATTTTCCCAAAAGGATTCAAAAAAATAGTTTCATTTAGGTCAAATTACCCTCATCGTACACTGACATGGTATGCTCCTAAAAAAGTGAACTTTAAACAATGCTTTTTAGAAAATCTTATCGAAACTTAATTTGCATCATTTGAGTATTCAAATAAATTAGATATTTAGAAACTAGACTTTGAGAACTACATTTCCTACTTTTTCCAAGATTCATTCTTTAAGTGCTTCAAATTTTTAGGTCAATTAGGATGAATTTTGAAAAACAAGGAAAGCACTTCCACTTTTTGGCCAAAAAGTGGACTCAACTTCTTACACATGCTCATTAAATAGAAAAATAACCAAAAAATGACAAGAGATAATACAAAAATAATGTCATAAAAGACTATAATAAAACAACAATAAAATTTAAAGGGAAAAAGGAACTATAAAATTTTTATAATAAAGACTAATAAATATATATTAATATGATTAAATTAATTATATAAAAATCTGTTGATGGTTGTTGTTGTGCCTTTCACGTTGGAGTTTGTTCCTTCAGTGGTTGTTGGTTGTACTTCGTTCTTGGGAAGGCTTTGCTTCTTTGCCTCTCATTTTTTGTTACCCCGCTCCTTGGTATGGGCTACCAACCTCTTCTCATGCTACATGGTTTGGGCCCCTTGTTGTTGATGTGGGGTGGATGTTGAGAGTGGTGTCATTTTCTCTCTTCTTTGCATCATGGTGGAGGTTCTTGCAACATTTTCTTGGAGTGGGGATTGTTCCCCTTTTTGGTCATGATGCCCCCCTATTTAGGGTCTTCCTAGTGCTCTTATGGGCCCTAGTATGTACTCTTGCTCTTATAGATTTGTTTACTCTTAGCATGGGATTTATTGTAGGATTCTCCATGACATGTAAATGTCTTCTGTGATGTTGTTTTTTGTTCTCTGGTGGGCTCCTTTGATTGGTTCTTAAAGGACAGTGTATGGGGAAATCTGGGCTCTCTCTTCCTGGAATGTGCCTTTGCACTATCACATTCCCTCTCTTTGGAGATTCCTTTTGAGGTGGAGTTTCTTCAAGGTGGGCTAGGTTTTTGGGTGTATGCAGGTTGAATTTAGTTTTGAGGAAGATGATATTCTTTTTGGTGTTAAACTGGTGCTGCAAGTGGTGGGTTGGTTGTGGGAAACTGTTGAGGGTTGGTTACCATGCGGGTGCTTAACCAGAGAGGGCCATGTTCTCCTCCAACCTGCCATTGTGCTTGCTCTAGTTCCTCACCTAAAGTGATCACTCTCTCCTTGGGCCTTTTCTTCTACATTTACTAGCCCTTACCCACTTGTGTGGCCTCTTGAGGTGGCCATGAGCTTTTTGCATATGGGAATTATGGTGTTATTTTATTCTACAAGTCACAAGCCTATAGAGATAGTCATCGATAAGCTGTTTATAGGGATTCCCACCAACAAAAATTTTATCGAGGCCATCTAGAACCCTATGGACTATTTTGCTGTTGTCTACCCTTTGGAGTTGGTGTGCCTGGCATGGCTTGGTTCCCACCTCACCTATTTCTTTTCTTTGTTGAGACTTGGTGAGTTCGGATACAAGGTTGTGGGAAGCCTTTCAAAATCAACTAAGTTTTTTTAATTACCTTGACTCTGCTCTTATAAGCATAAGATTTATATGGGAGATGGTTTGGGGCTTTCCAAAACCCCTATGTTCTTGACTAGGTAATTTTGGTTTTTTTGAGAACCTGTTCCCCTTGGTTATCTATTTGGTCAAAAGCATGCTTCAAAAAAGGTTTGTCCTTTCTAGGTCTCTGTTGTTTTTGGTGGTATCACTACTTGTGAGTTTCTCTATGGACCAGTTTGGCAGTTATGTAATGGGTACGGGCACTCTCCCACATTTATTAATTAAAATTGTATAAAAGTCATACTAAAAATGTTTAAAGTGGCTGAAAATGCAAACAAAACAAGAAATTATAACCACTTAAGAAATAAGAATAAAGTGATAGAGAAAGACAACACAACTAAGACTAATAAATATAAATATAAATTAAAGTGAGAAATTAACTAAATAAAAAATCAAACTAAAAAATATTGAAATTAAACAAAATGCAACCAAAACAAGCATTAAAATAATAATTACTAGACATAAAATAAGAAACTTGCAACAACCTCTAATATACTAACCAACTAATTAAAATAAAGCTTATTTACATATATTTCTTGTAATTGTCAATAGTAACCATTACAAGTGGGTTTGACCAAATTTTGGCATACATAAAGGACAAACTGCATGTAACATTCTTATTTGAATCTTAGAATCTATTAAAAAATGATGTTATTAGGGGTCATACCCTTATAACATTCATATATAATGTTCTAATATAAGGTTATAAAACCTTATATATTATATGCTTTATAAGATTATCAAATTTGAAATAATTATTATAATCTAATAACTAATAGATTATTAATTAGTTATCAATGGGGGTTATAAAAAAGGTGTGACTAGTGAAGCCACCCTTCCTCATATATTTAAGGAGGTACTCCCTCATTTGAGAGAAGTGTAAATTTGGAGATTTATAGTGAGCTCTATCACTATGCACAAGAGGTATTATTTTTCATGTAGAAGTATTCCAAAGTATCCCCAAATTCAAGTCAATTTTGTCATAGACTATATTTTGTAAGTGTATTTAAAAAATGGTGCTTTATGGGTTTTTAACCCAAAAGGGTTTTCCCCATGTTTATTTTGTGTAATGTGTTAATTTATGGCTGCATGATTCTTAATGCACTTTTTTTTATATATTGTTTATAATGATTAGTCTCCTAAGATCCTAATTTCTATTAGAATTTGTCAAGACGTCAACACATTGTGCAAATTTCTACACATCATGATCTCGTCTAACTAATATCTTCCACAATCAAACTAAAATCTACTAACAGTTCATTATTATCATTTATGAAGTAAAAAACATGAAATCTCGATCATTGGTTTAGTTATAAATGCACTAGGCATAACGCACAAGTGTGAAATTGACACAAGGTGCAATTTGTGACACTACAATACTAATAGGCAATTTTGAACAAATTTTAACAGAAACATAAAATATAACAAAACTAAACCTTATTATATATTTTGTGACATATTCAATGGTAATAAATTGATCGATTGCATCGGCAATACCATGAATAATGCTCTCATCCCAAAGCTCTAGAAGGAGCTTTGAGAGATGAACCTAGATAGGAACCTTATTAATCTTGATAGTGTAAAACAAGTAGACAATCTTTTAAAATGAAGCAATGCATTACCAAGAAACCAAGGACATCAATATAGAACTTTTGTGTGCCAATCAGTTATTGGAATGATAATAGAAGGAATTCGTTTCTCAAAGACATCACCTAGACTAATCCAATTGCAAGCCAACATTCATCCTTGTAGATTCTCTATCCATCCACCCATCAAGAATATAAAGAATAGGGTCATGTAAGAGGTGCATCAAAATGAGAATGTGAGACCACTAAAGAGTGACATCCCCAATCCTCCACTCTTGCAACACACTCAAGAGAGGAGGCACATTAGGGAAATTTTCTGTAACAGTCTAATTGGTAGAAAGAGGAAGGGGGACGATGTCACAAGAAGGAACCCATTACGCATGTCGTCCTAAGAATAGAGAGAGATAACATACTCAACCTAGCAATACGACTAAATTAAGAGAAATGTTGGCCTCACAAAGGAGGTCTAGCAACAACCCTCCATCATCCTCAATGACTCCAAAGGCCTCCTCATCCATTCCATCCTCCAAAATATATCCAAAATTGTCAATTATGTGATGTCTTATAAAGGATTAAGAATAACTATATTTGAATTGATTATATTGCTAATATATTGCTTCAATATCTAGAGGTTAGTTTTTTTATTAAATGGATAAAAGTATGTCACCTATATTTGTGTTTCTTCATATTATTTTTTGTTTAAAACTAAATAATTTTCCTTACTACACTACTTTTCTTATAGGTTGATATTGGAAAGTGGAAATATATATTTATTGAGGATAATCATAATAAATGATAACCATCTCTTAATGTAAATTGATTGTAATATTTAATACATGAGATTTTATAGCTTATTTTTCTTACCCAAAATTTATACTATATAAGTTTGTAACACTTTTTTTTGGTACACTATTTCATTACTCACTTGTAAGGAAATCACTATAAATCAATCAATTGACAAATGAAGTGATTGGATGATCATCAATGAAGACATTTATAATTAATATTAATTGATATTTCTCCTCAATTCATCAATTGACATGAAGTTTGCAATAAGATGTCAAATTCTTTGACCAATAAGTATCTCAATGATTAATTTTATTAGTAATTTTGATTAAAAAGTATCTCAATGATATTCTATAAACTAAAGCACATTCATCAAATTTATCTCCGTCCTTCACAATATGCTCTTCGGGTCACATATGCAACAAAAAAATGGAACTACTTATAAAATTGTAGAGTTGTGAATCCCTGTCTCGAAAACCTCTTTTACTAGTAATGAACATGCACAAACAACTTGGTGTGCCTGGCATGGCTTGGTTCCCACCTCACCTACTTCTTTTCTTTGTTGAGACTTGGTGAGTTCGGATACAAGGTTGTGGGAAGCCTTTCAAAATCAACTAAGTATTTTTAATTACCTTGGCTCTGCTATTATAAGCATACTTGATCTATATGGGAGATGGTTTGGGGCTTTCCAAAACCCCTATGTTTCTGATTAGGGAATTTTGGTTTTTTTGAGAACCTATTCTCACTGGTTATTTCTTTGGTTAAAAGCATGCTTCAAAAAAGGTTTGTCCTTTCTTGGTGTCTATTGTTTTTGGTGATATCACTACTTGTGAGTTTCTCTATGGACTATTTTAGAAGTTATGTAATGGGTACCGGCCCTCTCCCACATTTATTAATCAAAAGTGTATAAAAGTCATACTAAAAATGTTTAAAGCAGCTGAAAATGCAAACAAAACAAGAAATTATAACCACTTAACAAAGAATAATAAAGTGATAGAGAAAGACAACACAACTAAGACTAATAAATATAAATTAAAATGGGAAATTAACTAAATATAAAATCAAACTAAAAAATATTGAACCTAAACAAAATGCAACCAAAACAAGCATTAAAATAATAATTACTAGACAAAAAATAAGATACTTGCAACAACCTCTAATATACTAACCAACTAATCAAAAGAAAGCTTATTTACATATATTTCTTGTAATTGTCAGCAGTAACCATTACAAGTGGGTTTGACCAAATTTTGGCATACATAAAGGGCAAACTGCATGGAACATTCTTATTTGAATCTTAGAATCTATTAAAACATGATGTTATTAGGGGTCATACCCTTTAACATTCAGATATAATGTTCTAATATAAGATTATAAAACCTTATATATTATATGCTTTATAACATTATCAAATTTGAAATAATTATTTTAATCTAATAACTAATAGATTATTGATTAATTATCAATGGGGGTTATCAAAAAGGTGTGACTAGTGAAGCCACCCTTCCTCATATATTTAAGGAGGCACTCCCTCATTTGAGAGAAGTGTAAATTTGGAGATTTATAGTGAGCTCTATTACTATGCACAAGAGGTATTATGTAGAAGTGTTCCAAAGTATCCCCAAATTCAAGTCAATTTTGTCATAGACTATATTTTGTAAGTGTATTAAAAAAATGGTGCTTTATGGGTTTTTTACCCAAAAGGGTTTTCCCGATGTGTATTTTGTGTAGTGTGTTAATTTATGGCTGCGTGATTCTTAATGCACTTTTTTTTATATATTGTTTATAATGATTAGTTTCCTAAGATCCTAATTTCTAATAGAATTTGTCAAGACTCAACACGTTGTGCAAATTTCTACACATCATGATCTCGTCTAACTAATATCTTCCAAAATCAAACTAAAATCTACTAACAATTCATTATTATCATTTATGAAGTAAAAAACATGAAATATCGATCATTGGTTTTGTTATAAATACACTAGGCATAACGCACAAGTGTGAAATTGCACAAGGTGCAATTTGTGACACTACAATACTAATAGGCAATTTTGAACAAATTTTATCAGAAACATAAAATCTAAAAAAACTAAACCTTATTATATATTTTGTGACATATTCAATGGTAATAAATTGATCGATTGCATCAACAATACCATGAATAATACTCTCATCCCAAAGCTCTAGAAGGAGCTTCGAGAGATGAACCTAGATAGGAACATTATTAATCTTGATAGTGTAAAACTAGTAGACAATCTTTTAAAATGAAGCAATGCATTACCAAGAAACCAAGGACCTCAATACAGAACTTTGGTGTGCCAATCAATTATTGGAATGAGAATAGAAGGAATTTGTTTCTCAAAGACATCACCTAGACTAATCCAATTGCAAGCCAACATTCATCATTGTAGATGCTCTATCCACCCACCCATCAAGAATATAAAGAATAGGGTCATGTAAGAGGTGCATCACAATGAGAATGTGAGACCACTAAAGAGTGACCTCCCCAATCCTCCACTCTTGCAACACACTCGGGAGAGGAGGAGGCACATGAGGGAAATCTTCAATAACAGTCTGATTGGTAGAAAAAGGAAGGGGGGCCATGTCGCAAGAAGGGACCCATTACACATGTCGTCCTAAGAATAGAGAGAGATAACATACTCAACCTAGCAATACGACTAAAGGAAGAGAAATGTTGGCCTCACGAAGGAGGTCTAGCAACAACCGTCCATCATCCTCAATGACTCCAAAGGCATCCTCATCCATACCATCCTCCAAAATATATCCAAAATTGTCAATTATGTGATGTCTTATAAAAGATTAAGAATAACTATATTTGAATTGATTATATTGGTAATATATTGCTTCAAAATCTAGAGGTTAGTTTTTTATTAAATGGATAACAATATGTCACCTATATTTGTGTTTCTTCATTTTTAAATAATTTTCCTTACTACACTACTCACGCATTTGATAGTCTTGATTGATATTCTAGAAACTAAAGCGCATTCGTCAAATTTATCTCCGTAATTTTCTCGGTCCCTCACAATACGCTCTATGGAACTACTTATCAAATTGTAGAGCTGTGAAACGACTCTAGTTTTGCTCTCCAACTAAACGAAGACGATGATGTTCTTATCCGTTGATTGCGCGCAATTGCCGTTCTTTCACTGGTCAAGTCTCTGACTTGACTGACTTTTGTAATTTTAGTTTTGTTCTCTTTAATTAGAGAACGTAGATGAGTAAACATTTATATGTTTGGGTCACAAGGATTTGTCTGGTCTGGTGAAGCAGCATGGCTTCCCGGCAAGGAAATAAGGATTGCTATGCTTTATCGTTAACAAGATTGTCAAGATTATTTATCTCCAGTTTTGTGAGGCTAAAGGTTGATCTTAGGAAGACAAATTATAAAGACATTGAGGTGGAGTCTAAGAAGAAAAAGAAAGCTAAAGGGAGTTTAAAAGAACATGCAAGGAACCTTCACTGGTAGGTCAAGTTTCTTTTACTCAAAAAGGATTAAATTTTTTTTTAAAAAAATTATGTGATTGATTTTTATTCTACATATTTTATGTTGTTTTTGTGCTACTTCGCTGCAATCTAGACCTAGATTTTTTTGGATGTTAGTTATGTTGGTTTTTTTGTTTCTAAATTCTTCTATTTTGTAAGGGATTGGGACCTTATTTTCCTTTTTATGTATCAAAATCATTTCTAAATATTTTTATCATGTGTGTATTAAATGAATGTTGTTTTCGAATAATATAGATATTTATCAACTAAAAGAGCTTACTACTACTGTATGAATAAAGAGAATATTATATCTTAATGTGTGCAAATTATATGTACATGTAATAATCTAATTTGATTTATCTTATAAAATGAGTTGTCATAGGTAAAGAAAGAGTAGAGCTTTGTCAAAGATCAAACTCCTTTTTAAGTTAGACTAGGCTATGTAATGAATCCTAGTCAACGATTTGGCCATTGTCGAGGTTTTCTAGTAGGCAACAAAAATCTTAGACTCTTAATCTTCCCTCCCCCCTCGTCATGAATCAATGGCAGGCATGTATGTCGTCCTTGTGCTTTACCTCCTCTTCCACCCGTGGCTGTCTACTCAAGCCCAAACAACCTTCGTCTTTCCCAAACTGACTAGTTTAACCAGTAGAAACTTATCAAGCCTGTATTTGCAAGGGAACGTTGTATTTTGTAACGAAACCCGATCTTATAGGTATCCGCTTGACCAATAATTCATAATACATTACTGGTAGTGTTTTATATTCAGAAGTTGTGCGTATGAAAGAGCGCTGGTTCAAGAATGCAACTTCTACTTTCATATTCGCCCTGGCTCCACCTTCACAGAATTCGATAAGTGGGAATGGACTGACATTTATCATAATGCCCAAAAAGACACATAAGGGAGGCCAACAAGATTCATACCTTGGTTTGTTCAATTTCACAAGCTTGGGACAACCTCCAATCATCTGTTTGCAGTCGAATTCGACACAGTAAAGAACCCAGAATTCGATGTCATCAATGACAATCACGTTGGCTGGTGACCAGTTCATTCAATTAGATCTAAATGGGAGAAAGAATATTCAAGCTTGGATTGACTATGATCATCTCCAAGATCAGCTCAATGCTACCATAGCTCTGGCCGGTTCACTTCGCCCGGAAAGACAACTGCAATGGAAGAAAAATTTTGAGTTTGGGATTTGAAGGTTTTTGGCAAGGTTTACAAAGGAGTCCTTCCTAGTAATGGCTTCCAAGTTCCAAGTGGCTCTGAAATCTATCTTTTGAGAGATCAATGAAGGCTCTCATAGAAGAGATTTCAACTCTTCCTAGTAATGGCTTCAAATCTATCTTTTGATTAGTGCATTTTCTTGATGCTAAACAGATTTGAAAGATGGTTCCAGAGTGTCTCACCTTTGTAAAGATATCTTTAAGTTGTTCTTGAGCCTTTACCTCAATTTCACATATTTTTTCTGAACTGAATTTCAAATAAATTAATATTTCAAATCAAAATGCTTTGTCCTACTGTGATCGATAAGATTCTAAACCAATTTAATTACATACATGTTGTCACAAAAAGGTCATTGCAGGCTAAATTTGTTTCTCCCCATATCCTCTATGACTTTTCAAAACTATAATGATTGTGTATGTAAAAAAATGACTACAATATATTCTATTTCTTTAGATGAAAAAGAAAATGTAATTTGCTTTATTTGATCTCCATGGAACTAAAGCTAAACAAAGTGAGATACAATTACCAAATGTAGACATCTGATCTTCCAAACTTCCTCTCCAATCAAAGTCACTAAAGACAACAAGTTGAGACCTTTTTGAGTTGCATAATATGAAATACTAAAACTTGTAGTACCTTTCACATACCTCAATATCTTCTTGTTTTTCTTCATATGAATTTTGGATAGCTTAGTCATATACCGTGAAACAAGAGAAACTAAATAAGTAAATTATGGTCTTGTGTGAGTTAGAAACATCAATCTTCCAACAAAACTTTCATAAGTTGTTTCACCATCTATTTTAGTAATATCTTCTCTACATAACCCACCTTCATAAGTAGATGGAATGGATGTTGCTTTACATTCAATCGTACCAAATTTTTAACATTGTCTTTTGCATATTTTATTTGATAAATAAAAATTCTATCCTCACTATGATGAACCTCAATTTATTAGAAAGTATTGCATGAGACCTAGACCTTTCATTTCAAATTTGTTCATTATTAACAATTTTGGATTCATCCCTCATATTAAAACTACTACCCATATACAACAAATCATCAATATAAAAATCTCCTTTCTTATAGTGAATTGTAGGCCCACTCTTGTTTCTCTTGAATTCATTATACTAAAACTATCCATTTATCCTAGCATACCATCTCTTGATGCTTGCTTGAGGCCAAACAAAACCTTCTTTAGATTGTATACTTGGTGTTATGGTTCTTTACCTTGCACTTCAAAACCCTATGTTTGTTGGACATAGAATTCCTTTTCTAACTACCCATTTATGAAGACACGTTTCATAGTAAAACCATTATTCTAATGGTTTGTTGTTTTGCTAGTGATGGAAATATATCTTCATAATCTATTGCATACCTTTGTATGAAGCCTTTTATAGCTAACTATGCCTTACATCTTTCAACACTCCTATCAATGTTGTACTTAGTCTCAAGTAAATCCACATTGTAATGATATTTTTCTTCTCATTTGGAATCTACGTAAGTTCTTAGGAATCATTCCTATTAATAGAATCTACCTCTTCTTGCATTGCTTGCACCCAAACCTCATTAGTACATGCATCTTCAAACAATAATAGTTCAAATTTAAATTGTGAAAGTAAAGTAAAATTCATTATCTCACCTCTCAAATTATCTTCATATGCTTTACTTATTTTCCTCTAATAAATGTTGCTTCAAATTCTTGGCTATATTGGAGAAACTTTGACTTGAAGTTAGACTTACACTAAAATTAAAAGAGGTGCTACTTTATTGACTTGTAGTGCCAAAAACTAAAATATTAGTGGATTTAACTCATTCAGAATATTATCATTGAGACTATCATTAAAAATACATTTTGACTTCTCAGCATGTCTTTCTTGATGTCTCTAAACTCTTCTTGCATCAAAAATCACATCACTTGACACAACCATACTATTACTAAGAGGATTTCACAACCTAAACTCTCCCTTCATCAAAAGATAACATATCTTCACACAAAAATACTATTCGTGGGAGGATTAGACAACCTATAGTCCTCAATTTGTTCACCATACCAAACAAAAATGTATGATTGACTTTTTTGGATCTAAATTTATTCCTTTTGACCAACTGCATGAACACAAACTTCAAAATAATTAGCACTATTCTTTCTCTCATTCTAGGCTTCATAAGGTGTCATGGCAAGTGCACTAGTGAGATTTTATTTGAGAATATACACTACTATAGAATCTACATTAGCACAAAAAGAAAATGCTCAATCTCTTGGTTTGAAATATAACCCTTATCATTTTCACCATTGTATGATTCTCCCTTTCATTGATGTCATTTTTTTGAGGTGTGTAAGAAATAGTGAGTTGTCTTTAGATGTCACTAAGATTACAATAATCCGTAAAATCTCTTGAACAAAATTACACTCCATGATTGGTCCTTAAGACCTTTTTTTTATCATCATTTTCATTTTCCACGAGGACTTTAAGATTGTTGAATACATCAAAGGCTTGATTATTTTGGTCTTAAAAAAACTTAAAACAAACACTTTCAAGAATAATCAATAAAGTATATCAAAATGAACTAACTAAAGTTGATAATGGATGCTCCATGTGCATTGCTTTCTAAAAATTTCTCTTCTCCATGTAAAAAACAAACATTTAAAAATTGATGTTCATTGTATCTAAGATCTTGTTCAAGCTCATGTTTTTCATCTGGATTATTATTTTAGTAATGAGACATGTTCACTATGAACATGATACAAACCAACTCCATAGAATACTTGATATGATAAAGGTAAACATAAAAAAGAATGGTAATATAATGTTCTCACCTCTTTTATATTTCCTCTCGATGTATATTTTATTCTAGCCAATCTTAAGAATTTAAAAAAACAATTGTCTAAATTTTTCCATATTTTAAAATTGATCTATTATTAAAAATCTTCAGATACTTCTTTTAGGTTTTTTTATTTTTAATTTTAATAAAGAACGAATCAATCATCAACTAAAAACTAGAGTTAGATTGTGGTCAGGATTTGTAAATGGAAATTTAAATTTTTAATCTAAATTAATTCAATAAATTGTGCTCTAGCAGTGCTCTGTTCTCCTATGTTTTGGAGGTGCTTGTGACAATTCTAGTTAAAAAATTATTTTTCTAGACTACTATTAGATATATATACACCACTTTTAAATCCCTGGAACTTTCAGGTGAGCTGAACACAGGGTAGACAGGAGTTTTGTTGGTTTCAAACAGACCAAAATATTGTCCATAGCAGATATAAAAGGCTACCCGATTTCAGTTATCACACTTGGAATATTGTCCATGGCAGATATAAAAGTGTCGACTTTAGCGTCGAACAAGTTGTTATACATTAGATGCCATCAGTCACCACAGTGCTTGTCTGCAAAAATTCAATCTCTGTTTTATTTGTAGCTAAAGTATGGATAGACACTGGCCAGGAAAGGAGGGTATTTATCTGACAAAAACTTAAGTATGGCACTCATATTCTCACCAAATGTTCCCTTGGAGGGAGGAAATGAATTGTACAGCACGGACGTTGCGTGTGGTGTAGAGACCTTGATGTCGTTCTGCAAATTGGCGTTACTCAATGCCTTCTGAATATTGTTCATAGAAGGCACGAGATATGAAACGTATGCTCTATTTGCAAAAACCTCGTTTTCCACTGCAATGTATTTGATGTGGACAGGACAGAATGGTTTAATGTTGTCATTCACCCGTTCGCTACATCCTGGTCACCTGCAATCGTTTTAAGCTCAGTGTTGTCAACTCCCACAATCACTTCTATTCAAGAATTCTTCAGGGCCTCCAGCGCGGCTTGATTTGCTTGGTATAATCTCACCTTTTCTATATTGCTTGACTGCAAAAGATTCACCACCTCATCGTGAGAAGGCAAATTGTCTGAAAGCATTCCATAGCATACTCCTATCTTTGCACCATCTGCTAGACATTAAAAGAAAGGATTTATGCGTGAATATTAAGAGATTTTATTAACATGAGATAAATACATTTTACTTTCAACACAACAAAATTTAGTTTATTTCAATTGAATTTTTAAAGAAAATATATGGAGTTTTATTAACAGGTCATTTTAATAAACTATTAATGCTAAACTATTGGGCAATGTCTTTAAGTTTTCAAGGAATGTCTTTTTTATGTTGGCATTAACTGTTTCTTTTTCTATTTGCTGTCCATTATTCTTATTAATGAATATTTTTTTGCTATAGTCTCTGACTGATTCTGTAACAGAAATAGGATCCAACTTTCCTTTAGGATCCTAATTTTCCTTTTTATCTAATAAAAAACATAAAATATCTCCAAACTATAAGAGCAAACTAGCAACCAATAGTAGCCACCTGACAGTATTGCAAAACAAGCATAGCAGTTAGCACTCCCAAAACACATCAGGGCAAATAGTGAAACCATCCAACGGGCCATTCTCATGGTAGGTGGAGCTGTCAATCGGCAATCATACGACCTAGTATAAACTCCATTGATCGAAACTGCAACCTGAACCAATTCCATTGAGGGAATAATTTGTACCACTGCCTCACCAAACCCACGACTTTATAACCTTCACCTTGATCCACACTACCCTAAACAGGTTATCATTTTCCAATAGAGGCGTTGTATTGTGTTGATACTAGTAAGTTACTATATCCCTGTACTTTTATTTTTATAATACAATTGCCCTGACAAATTTTCTCTGGTGTCTGCATCTTCTGAAGATATGATCGATGCATTGGAGATGAGATTTCTGTGTTGGATTGGAGATTGGATTGCTGCGTTGGAGATCATGATAATGATGCGGAGTCAAAGATCATATCTTTTTAGTTTTTTATCTTGTTTTTAGTTTTTTAGTTTTATGCTTTAATAAATCAGCAGTTTGCAAACTGCTATAATAAGGCTTTGTTTTTAGTTTTTTGAGTTGTCTTAGGAAATGAATCATCTGTAAAACAATTCAATATTATTGTAATTTACCCATTCAATTTTTCAATGTAATCATTCAACTCAGTTTTGAGTAAAGTTAGTTTTTCATATGCAATAATAAGATATGCAGAGTTTCTCAGCTTAATAGATCTTTTAATCTAGTTAGTTTTTTATATAGAATACTAAGATAAGCAGATTTTCTTAGCTGAATATTTCTTTCAGTATTTTGGGAGTATTGTTTGAATTATCATAATCTTTCATCTTCAGCATTAATTTCTAAATCATAGCATCTATAGCTTTTATATCAACCTCATACTCAACCACAGGCTCCTTGCCCTTTACTCCTGGTGTCAAAGGGCTTGTCTGGAAACCCGCATTATCCTTGTCCTCAACATCTATTTTCAACAGGATAGTGCACCAAGATAGTAAGGAAACTTTCATGCACAACTGTATGACCCACTGCCACTTTCAACATTCTTAGAAAATCATCCATAATGGTGCCTCTTGATATACCCATCCTGCCCATCATAAACTTACATGCTCCAATCCGAATGTCTAAACATTGATTGCCCACAAGAAGGAAGATGATAAATGTTGCATAAGCAATGATACAAAACTACCTTAAGAACCGCTGCCAGTTATAGCACAATCAATTCTTCTGGAGGCTTTGAGATGCCAAATGGGATGGCCAAAAACACAACCTAGCCTTAAAGGTTTTGAGCATAAGCTAATAGTTCAGAGCTCAATGAGGCCAATCTTCCACCTTCCTACTTTCCAAATAAGATATATCCTGTAAGATTCACTCCTCCATTTGTCATGTGATCCGGTATCCCATTCTGTGTTAGGAGCCTCTGTTTTTTAAGTTTGCAGAGGGATTATATTGAGGGTGGGATTGAAATGTTTTCCAACACTTAATTTAGATTCGCGTGAACAAATTTAAGAATAATCTTTTGAGGGAAAATTTCTTATTCAAGTACTATTTTCTTAAAATAATTCAATCAAATTATTTAGCAATATTGTTGTTAAGAAAACTAATGGAACTACCAACATTTGAAACTTTAAACTTGCCCAATACTAAATAATTCATTGTACTATTAACAAAAACAATTTTAGATGTAGTATTCAACTTTTTAAAAAATTTATGGTTTTCTATTGAGATACAAAGAAGGAATCAATCATTTGCTAGATTACTGTTAGATATATATACACCACTTTTAAATCCTTGGAACTTTCAGCTGAGCTGAGCGGAGGGTAAACAGAACTTTCAGCTAGGAAGTCCATAGGGTAGACAGGAATTTTAGTGGTATCAAACAGACCAAAATGGCGCGCCTCAGCCCCAGTCTTCTGATTCTCATTGAACAGTGTAAAAATATATGTCTCAATTGTCGTTCCAGGTCTCTTTGGTGTTCCTGCATTTGACAAAACATGCTTGATGAGATTGTTGTTGTAAGTTCGGGCATTGTCCACAGTAGCCACGGCATTGCCTGCAGTGGGCCACCCACTTTCAGTTATTACAATTGGAATATTGGAATGTCCCAGCTTTTCCATAGCAGATATAAAAGCGTCGACAAAAACGCCGAACAAGTTGTTATACATTAAATTGCCATCAGTCACCACAGTACTTGTCGATCTAAACAGCGAATAGTCTGCAGAAGTTGAACCTGCGGAGTTTTTGTAGCTGAAGTATGGATAGACGTGGGCCATGAAAGGGGAGCCATTATCTGATAGAAAGTTAAGGATAGCACTCATATCCTCACCAAATGTTCCCTCAGACGGAGGAAATGAGTTGTTCAACACGGACGTTGGGTATGGTGTGGAGACCTTGATGTTGTTCTGCAGATCAGCCTTCCTCAATGCCCTCTGAATGTTTTCCATTGCAGGCAGGAGATACAAAATGAGTGTTCTATTTAAAAACACCTCGTTTCCCACTGCAATGTATTTGATGTTGACAGAAGGATGGAATTGTTTAATGTTGTCATTCATCCATATGTTCGCTACATCCTGGTCATTTGCAATCGTCTGAAGCTCAGCGTTGCGAACTCCCACAATCACTTCGACTCCAGAATTCTTCAGGGCCTGCAGGGCGTCCTGACTTGAAAAGTATAATCTCACCTTTCCTATGTTGTTTGACTGCATCAGATTCACCACCTCATTGTGATAAGGCAAACTGTCTGAAAGCATTCCATAGCATACTCCTATCTTTTCACCATCTGTGAGAAAATTAAGAGATTTATATGTGTGAATATTAAGAGATTTATATGTGTGAATATTAAGAGATTTCGTCAAAATGAGATGAATACAAATCACGTTTAGTACGACAAAACTTAGTTTAGTTCTATTTAATTTTTTTAAAGTTAATATATGGGATTTCATTGACAGGTCATTTTCACAAACTATTAATACTAAAATACAAGGGAATTTTCTTAAGTTTTCAAGGAATGTCTTTTTCGTATTGTTTATGTTGGCATTATAACTGGTTGTTTTTCCTATGTGTTCTCCATTCTTCATTTTTAAAGAATTTTGCTTGCTATAGTCTCTGACTGATTCTGTAACAGAAATAGGATCCCAGTTTTCTTTAGGGATCCCAATTTTCCTTTTAATCTAATCAAAATTATAAAATAGCTCTAAACTATAAGATTAAATTAACCAGTAGTAGCCACCAGATAATATTACAATACAAACATAGCACTACCAAAACACGTCAGGGCAATTGAGAAAAATTTCCAATGGACCACTCTCATAGTAGATGGACCTGTCAATCAGTGACTACAAGCCCTAGTATAAGCTACATTTATCGAAACTGCAACCATTGACTGAATCATCGGTCCCACTGCCTCACCCCAACCCTTGAAATTTAAAGCCTTGTATACCCGTCACCCTTAACACTACCCTAACCAGTTTAGCATCTTCCAATAGAGGCATTGTGTATCCACTAGTAATCCTTGTACCATAGCTTTTTCTTATAATCATACAAATGTGCTGGCAAATTTTCTCAATGTCTGCATCTTCAGCATCAATTCTTACATCGTAGCATCTATAGCTTTTATATCAACCTCAAACCCAACTACAGGCCTCTTGCCCTTTCCTCCTGGTGTCACAGGACTTGTCAGGAAACCCGCATTATCCCTGTCGTCAATATCCACTTCAACTGGATAGTGCAGCAAGAGAGAAAAGAAACTTTCATGCACAACTATATCACCCATTGCCACTGATTCTGTAACAGAAATAGAACCCAAATTTCCCTTTTTCATCTAATCAAAAACATATAATAAAGATTAAACCAACCTCTCAATTATTCCTTTTAGAGATCTATGTTTGTAATAATCTTCTATACTGTAACAGGAATAGAACTCTAATTTCTCTTTTTAACCTGTAGACACCTAAAAATGGTCAACGCTTGCAGAGTCATACTTTAACATATGGTCAACGCTTGCAGAGTCATACTTTAACATTTGCGCATTGCCTCATTTTAGGTTTTTGCGTCGCATTAACATTTCTCCTATGATTCGCACTTGATCTTTATCATTTGCGAGCATCGAGTCATTCTTCTACATTCTTCATTCGTCTCGCTCTCAAATTTGGTCTTGTCGACAACAATCTTCAGTCATGATTTTGGTCGATCTTTGTCCTTGTCAATCTTGTCATATTGTGATCGATTCATCATCGATCCTTGTCCTTTTCAATCATGTCAATTTGGTCAATTTGTCATTGATTTTTGTCAACCAATCTCAATCAAATCATTTATCAACACTCGTCATTTATCAATTCAAAATCATGATCGAATCGATATCAATTATCCTTTGTCAAGACCTAATTGTCGTCTTTGCATTTCTAATTCATCTTCCAAGGTTTTATGATTTATTCATTTAACCTTGTGTGTTATTTCTTCCTCTAGGATTAAATAATTTATTTATTTATCCTAGGTCTTCTTGTCACAATTAAATGTTAATTTAATTGGCTAATTATTCCTCTTTTGTGAATTAATTAATAAATGACACATTATTAATTAATTTACCTAATTCTAATTCCTAATTTCCACCTATTTTCTAATTTTCTAATTCAAATTCCACCTAATTATCTTGTCTCTAGTTCTCCCTATTTGTGTGCTTCATGCGTCATACTCTTGACATAGCAATTTGTCATAGAATTTGTCATAAATTGTCATAAAATTCTTGACATAGAAATGTGTCATAGAATTTGTCATAAAATGTCATAAAATGTCATAAATTCTTGACATAGAAATTTGTCATGAATTGTCATAAGCCTTGCATAGAAATTTGTCATAGATATGTCATAATTTTTCTATTATTGATTTGAATTTCTATTCAAATCTCTTTCATGCTAATTTGCTCATTTTCTCCAATTTTTCTATAAATTGGATGATTTTCAATCAAACCTAATCCCGAATTTCTATTAGATTATCGAACTTATGCTTCTAGTACTCTTGAGCTTTTCATCAATCTTTCTTTCAATTGTGAGCACTTGTAGGTGAGATCAACAAACCCATTGAAGAGGAAAGAACAACAATAGAGCCGCATGGAAGAAGCATCCGAATTGTTATATGGTTTGCATAATATTTTCTTTTGAATGCTTTGTTTTCATACCTCTATTGAGTGTGCTTAGAATTAGGTTCATTTCAATGAATGTTCTTCTGATTGAGTTATCATGTCTTGTGTTTTGATTGATCTACTTGTTTTTGATGATTCCTAATTCTTCTATGCTACATAACCTAATGAAAAAAATATAATATCTGTAAGATTAAATTGACACCCAATAGTAGCCATCGCATAAAATTGCAAAACAACCACAGAACTACCAAAACACATTAGGGCAATTGTGAAACACGATCATTTCCTCTAGAGGCTTTGACATGTCAAATTGGATGGCCAAAAACATAAAACCTAGCTTTAAGCTTGTTGATCATAAGCTAATAGTGAGAGCTCAATCAGTCCAATCTTCCACTTCCCTACTTTCCAGTTAAGATATATCCTTAAGATTCAACCCTTCATTTGTCATGTAAGCCAGTATCCCATTCTGTGTTAGGAGCCCTGTTTTTTAAGTTTGCACAAGGCTTATATTGTGGGTGGAGTTGAAAATTTTCCAGACAAGCTTAAGGAGATTTTGCAGATTTTGCAATTAAATTTAGATTCTGACAATAATTTTGAGGATGATATCTTATTCAACTAGCATCTTCCCCAAAAAAACCAGCTAAAAAATTTCTTATGCAACTGAGCATCTCGATAAAGAGTGAACTTCACCTGCATGAGCTATGTAGAATGAAACGACAATGAGAAGAACCAAAGCATAGCAATCTTTATTTCCTTGCCAGGAACCCATTCTTTTTGTGAGACCAGGCAAATCCTCCAAGCCCAAACATATAAATGTTTACTATCTATGCTCCGTAATTATAGAGAGCAAATCTGACATTTCTTATGTCAGTCAAGTCAGAGTCCTGGCCGGTGGAAGAACGGCAATTGCAAGAAGAATCAACGGGAGCATTGAACGGCAATTGCAGTCAAGTCATTAAAAAAAAACGCCGCTATTCTCCATACAGAATAGCACGAAAGTACAACTAACCATACATAAAAAGAGGCATACAAATTCGCTAACATGCAATGACATACAGCGAAGGGCCCGTTGAACAGAGAGCAGTTACGGTGGTCACTTTTCAAACCCTCCCAAATGCTTTTCAAAAATGCTTTCCCTCTAAATCCATTTAAATATAATGTTGTTTTTTATTTTATTGTATATATCATATTTGATTGCAGAAATAGACAAACTTCTTGCAGATCGAAGCAAATGGTAACCACAATTTTGGCAGGTATATGTTTATGTTCAATTGGAACTTAAATGGCAGACAGTGCAGGTATGCTTGCTGTTGGGATTAAGGTGTTTCAATGATCTTAAAAGTTTCAAAAGTGGATTTAATTTAATTAGTTTTAATGGTCTTATGTTGCTGATTTTAATGATTTACTCTTATAATATAAATATTCAAAGTGTGATCAACAAGCATTGAGGAGAGAGAGAAATTGTGATACTTGTCACAAGAAGGGAACTATGAAGAAGAAAAATTCTTAGGAGCTCCTCAAAGTTCCCTCCAAGCAACATGTGGCAATTGCTTCCTATTATTTAGCACTAATTTGGAAAAACATTCGATGGGATCATATCTTCCACGTGAATAAACCTGGAGCAAAATACAAAATTTTATTTTGGCAAAAGACTTCATTTTCTTGAACACCTTGCATTTGAGCAATAAATAATATTTGCGTTTAATATTATTTGTGCAAGAGTTATCCAAAAAGGAGTTTCCATTTATGTGTAGCAGATTCATTGAATAAGGATGCTTTTGAGAAGGTTGTTTTTGCTCATTTGCTTTCCTTTTAATTGGCATTAAAGAGCCTAGCCAACTTTGTTATCATTAGGAATTATGCTCACGATGCCGTCTGCCGCCCTAAGGCTGTCTGCGACTGTTGTTGTCGTTGTCGCTGCCCTAAGGATGTCCACTGCTGCGAAGCCATCTACCCTTAGATCAGCTAGTGATGTCGTCCAGTCCCCCATTTCCCCTGGTGTGGCCGGTGAGCCTGGTGCTATGTATGGGAGCTCTGCGGGGGTTTCGGATGGTGATACGGTGCTTCCAGCGCCCTCTGTTGGTGATCGGGGTATCCGTGGCTTGGGACCTGTGGCTGTTTCTGTTTGCAAACCTCTAGTTTTCAAGGTGTCTGCTGATACTGACATGGAGATCATCCACACTTCCTCTGTGTTTGACGCTCATGGTTTGATCTACAGGTTTCGGGGTTTTTGGCCAAGACTTCCTCAACTACACACTTGGATTTCCCAAAGTTGGGAATTGATCATAAAAGGTTCAGTTAACATTTTTCCCTTAGCCAAGGGTTTTTTCATTGCTAAATTTGAATATGCAAAGGACAGATCAAAAATCTTAGGGATTAATCCTTTCAGCTGGGAGGACAAATATGTTTTGATGGTTAAACCCTGGTTCTCAAGCTTTAATCCATCTACTGATTCATTTAATGAGATTCCTATTTGGGTTAGGCTCCCCAACCTTCCCCTTCATCTTTGGACGGATTCTCTGCTAGAGGAAGTGGGGGAGGCTTTAGGCGAATTCTTAATAATTGATAAGGAATCTTACCAAATTTATCATTCTACTTATGGCCGTATTTTGGTTAACATTGATGTCTCTAAAGGGCTTCCAGTTGAGTTAGAGATTGAATCTTCCTTGGGATCTTGGGCCCAACCACTCAACTTTAAAGGTATCCCCTTTAGATGTCGAAAGTGCTTTCAAACTGGACATGTTGCTGCAGGGTGTGAAACAAATAAAAAATAAAAAAGATCTACTTCTTGGTGGAAAGGTGCATCCTCTGAACACTATTTTGTTAAAAAGAAAAGCTTCTCCTAGGAGGTGGCATAGGTTCCTCAGACTGAGGGTACGCCTCTTGTTTCTGGTGTTGCCTTGCCTCAAGAATGTGTGGATGCCTGCGGTGGCATCCCGAGTGATCGTTTGAAAAATGATGGATCTTCTTCTCCGATGGATGGCCCTCCTACATCTCAGATTGTTGTTGGATCTTCTGTTGTCTCTGCCTCTCTGGATGTTGGCTTTGTTCCTCCTGATGATGGGAGGTTCTCTGTTCTGGACCCATCCTCTTGGCAAAAGGCTGTTGCTAGGGTTGAGGACGGATGGATTACTGTTAAAAGTAAAAAATCTAAATTGTCCCAGTCCTCTTTTGATATGACCCTTCGATCCCATAAGGGTAGGTCAAATTCTTGATCCTTCCTAGTTGGGTTAGGGCTGCTGGTTTTTTGCAACCTGTTGGCTTTTAGTGGGGGTTAATGTTGTTCCCCTTCTTTTGATTAGCTGGGCCAAATCTCTTTTGTGTTTTGTTTCTTTGAGTGGTCTTTCAAGTTTATCCTTCGGTTCGGGTTGCAAGTCCTTCTAAAACCTATCTTGTAGAGGGTTTCAAGTCCCTTTAAAACTTGTTTTTACTTAATCAAAAACTTTGTTATCATTAGTGGGTTGTAGCCTGGTTTTTTGTGCAAATCTTTTTTTAGTAGGAGCTTTTGTAGGTAGAAGTTTCTTAGCCTAGTTATAGATCTAAGATGGCAAGCCCATCTAGAAGGATAGAGATGGAGAAATTCAATGGTGGCAATTTTGGGCTTTGGAAACCCTAAATGGAAGGCATGGTTGTTGATAGAGACTTGTGGGACTAAGCCTCAAACAACAGGGTAAGATGCTTGGGATACATTGGATCAGAAAGCAAGGGTTTGATAAGACTTTGTCTAGCTAACTTTGTGCTCCTTAATGTTCATGAGGAGAAGACTATAGCTACACTTTGGAAAAAGCTTGGTGATATTTATCAAGGGAAATCCTTGGTAAATAAGCTCTTTTTGAGGAAAAAGTTGTATTCTTCGAGACTGGAGGAAGGAGGATTTGTTCAGATCATATGAATGTTTTTAATATTTTAGTTGCACAACAAAGCTCTATTGGTGTAAAAATTGATGATAAAGAAAGATGCATGCTCCTATTGTGTTCTTTGTCTGATTAATGGGATCTCCTTGTAATGGTTATTGGAAGCACAACAACCACTTTCAAGATGGAAGATGTGGTTTCTTTGTTGTTGTTTGAAGAAATGCAGAGGAAGTCTTCTAAGATGGCTAATGAGGCCCTTTTTGCTCGCGGAATATCAATAGAGAAAGGCAAGAAGAAGGACAATAAAGGCAAGTCAAAGTCTCCAAGGAGATCCAAATTCCCTAGTAAAAAGTCCAAGGCTAAATGTTGGAACTATGACACATCCGGTCATTTATAGAAAGCTTGTAAAGAGGAGAAGAAAAAGGAAAATAGGAAAGCCTCTAATTTTGATTCCAACTGATCCTCTCGAGTTAATGCAGATGTTTTTTTCATTGCTTTGGCAATCCATGCATTAGAAGATGTATGGTTGATTAGATTAGGTGCTTCCTTCCACATGACCTCTCACAAGGGTTGGTTCTCAAAGTATAAAGATTATGATGGTGGGAAGGTGTACTTGGGTGATGATTCTCACCTGAAGATTGATGGCCATGGAAGAGTCAAGATTTGATTCCCCGATGGTAACGTGAAGGGGATTGGTGATGTATTGCACATTCTTGGTTTGACACAAAACCTTCTTTATGTTAGCAAGATGAACAATGTGGGAATGCAAATTGTTTTCTTGCAAGGTGGATGCAAGATGACTAGAGGTTATGTAGTGCTTGCTAAGGGTGTTCAACTACGCACTCTATATAAGCTAGATGCATGCATGGTTTACCGCAATAGTGCTTCTATGAATTACAAGAAACGGGCTTCAGAATCTTCATCCTCATTGTAAGATCAAGAAGAGAAGAATATTGTTGTATCAACATCTAATGGTCATTCTTTTTGGGTACCTAAGGGTGCTAATGCTTTGGAGATGAAGCTCCCAACTAAGAAGATAATGTTGTGGCACCAAAGACTTGGCCACATAGGTAAAAAGGTCTTGTGAGCCTTGAAAAATAAGAGCTTTGTTGAAGGCCTTGATGATTCTAATCTTGAGTTTGACTTTTGCAAATATTGTATATATGGAAAGCAACACCGTGTTTCATTTATTCTAATTCTCATAAGTAATCTGGGTTTTTCGACTTGATGTTCATTCTAATGTGTTTGGTCCAGTTAATATGCCTTATTTAAATAGATCTGTGTACTTGGTTTCATTCATAGAAGACTATTCTAGAAGGACATTTGTTTATTTCTTCAGAAGTAAATCTGAAGTTTTCAATCGATTTAAGAAATTTAAATCCTTGTGTGAAAATTGGGTTAGTAGGAAAATTAAGTGCTCTAGAAGTTCAAAGAATTTTGAAGAGGAACAAGATCCTCAACCTCAATTTTTGAGGTCTACACATGTGAGGCAACAACCTAAAAGATATGGTTATTCACCATAAATGTTTGGTTATTCATTGTTAGATTCTAGTTGTATTTTTGCTTTAATTGCTAATGTTGATGAGCCTAGGACTATTAAAGAGGCAATGGGTATACATGATGTAGATTCTTGGATGGAAACCATGAACAAAGAAATAGTTGCATTGAAGAAGAATGCTACATGGGATCTGGTACCGTTTCTTGAGGAAAAAAAACCTATTAGTTGTAAATGGACGTTCAAGAAGAAGTTGGGTCTAGATGATAATATTGAGAAGCACAAGAGAGCTTTCTATAATGATACCAAATAAAGGTATCTATCAAATCTATCCAACACCATCTTCATGTTCTCTTCACATCACTCATCCTTGGACATATTCCTTGATCTTTCTTGGCATCAATGACAACATATGTATGACAAAAAAATCACAAGGCTCATCACACAAATTTTAAGTCATTTATCTTCAACACCAATGTACTATATTACATGACTTTATAAAGCCTTTATTTTTTCCACCTACTCAAACCACTAACTACCAACTACATATAACTAATAACTAACTAAAACCTTGCATCTAATAAATAACATTAACACGTTAATTTATTTTTTATTACATAATCTATCCCATGCATTACTTAATTTACAACACATACCTTATTCCAAATTTGACATTATATTTTTATACCTTTACATTAGGGGTGTTATGCCTTCTCTATAGTATTTTAGCTTGCATTGTCATATTTTTACATTTGGGGTATCATGCTTTTCCCATGTTCTTTGTGCTTTAATTTTTGTATCCTCAAATTAGGGGTTGAAGGTGCAGCATACCTTTCCCATTTCAAATGAGTTTCTATTGGTATATCACCCTATCATTTAGGCATCACACCTTCCCCTATATAATGTTGTGCCTAAATAATTATACCTTGGATCTAAGGCTACCTCCTTTGAGTGTGGGAATCTTTCCCTACCCACTCTTTTTCTATGATAATATTGCTTATCATTTTTGTATTTGAGATCATTTGAGACTTCCCTCCTCAACAATGGATTTCAATGATCATCCTAGCCCATGCACTTATCACATATTATTGGATACACTTTACTTGTTTATTAAACAATACACTTTATTGCAATAGTAATAAAATGTGTGGCTTCACTGAGTAGTAGTGCTTGTAGGTTGTGTGTTTGTTGGATTGTTGAGTTCATGGGTTTGAATGTGGGAATAATGCCTTCAAGATTGAGGTCCCTAATAGTGGTATCAATAATAAACCAATGAGAATATATCCCCTTGTAAGTGGTTTTTTTGGGCTTAGGCCAAGCTTAGAAATCCGAGTTTACCAAAGAAAAAATAATACTTATAATTTTTGTAAATAAAATAAAAATTTTAAAAATCCAATTCTTGTTTACGATACAACACACGGTCTGAAATGGCGGTGATCCAAGTTACATTATATTTTTTTTTTTTCACCAAAATTTTACATTTTAGTCAAAAAGTTGTACATTCTATAATTTCTTAAGATCAAAATATACAATGATTTGTAATTTTTTTTACAATAAAACTTTTTAAGTCCCTTGGTAGTAGTAGTAGACAAACATACCATATTATCTCTTCGCTTCAAGCTTTGCTACAGACAAATTGATTTATTTCTTTATGAAAAATGCCTATGCTTTGAAAACCCTTTAGAAAAAATTTCATACATAAAATTCAAAGAAAGACCTACTCATCAATCATACCAAAAATTCAATCAAGTAAGATGCCACAACAGCATAAACTCTTACGTTCGTATTGATTTCAAAATCTTTGTAGAGTAGAGTAATAGGAAATGCATTTGCTCAAAGAGAGTCCATCGAATGGTCTATTTTGTTTACCATAACAAAATAGAATGCAAATTCTAGACGATGTATTGACAAGAGAATGATACACAACTTGTCAAAGAAGTTAGAAGCACTTTCTTAAAAAGAATTTAACTATAAAAGCATCTGAGTTTAAGACTTCAGTGTTAAAAGCAAGTCATTGAAGAGAACCACAAACTGGTGGTTCTTGTGATATGTATTTGGTTGTGCTCTTGGTCACGTGGATCACCTGGTTCTGCAACTTAAAATTAATCCATTTATTTTGAGTGGATGATAATGTTTGTCAGTAAGCCCTTTGTGATAGTTGATCTCCTTCAAGTAATACCTCCATAACGTTTTGGCAAGAACATAGTCCAGTCTCCATAAGATTGTTTGCCCATTCTTGAAATGGTGGAAGTCAGTTGAATCTATAATAGTTTTTACTCAACAAATTAAAAAATGGTTTTGTTTTGAAAATCACCATATTGCTTATAGTTGTGGTTCATCCATTTGGTTTTGGTCTCCTTCAAGTGAGCATTGCCCAAGCTCCATAAGAACATAGGCTATTCTCTTCTCAAAACGATGGATGCCAATAAAATCTTTCACAATGAATTTCTGCTCAAAGATTTGGAGCTGAAAGTGGTGACTGTGGAAATCACCATACGGTATCACTTAACAGTCCTCCCATTTGTTGAATCCTTTCCATTAATATCACCAGTAATTTCCACAAGAACATTCCCCATTCTTGAAATGATGAAAGCGACTCAAGTCTCTAATAATTATTTCTCGTTCAACAATTCTGGAGATAAACTTCATGGCATGGTGGCAATCGCCACAAATGCGAAGATTCTTTATGATTCGGATAGATGTACCAGGGCATTTAATATTCATAAGCCCAAAAGCAAGAGCCAGCTTCTCACTATGACTACATAGGATATGCTCCTTTTCTTCCTCCTCCACATCTTGCAACACAAAGTTTGTATTGGGCACATATCCTGCCTCTTTCATTTTCCCGGCCAAATCCTCTAATGTTTTATAAATTTCTGCTGATTGTGCATGTGCTCTGTCCTCTACAAGGAATGCATGAACCTTTTTCTTGATCTCAATCCAGGCATATCCTGGCATCTTTGTCGCCCTCTTGTCTTTCATTATTGCTCTTACCTTTTCTACACCATCCCACCTTCCAGCTGCAGCATAGATATTTGACATCAGAACATAATAGCCAGCCTTCTTGGGTTTCAGGTCATAGAGATGTTCTGCTACAAGCTCTCCCAACTGTATATTTTGATGAATTCTGCAGGCACCAAGCAAGGCACCCCACACATCATCATTTGGTTTTAACGGCATATTGCCAATGAAATCATATGCCTCGTCCAAGTGCCCTGCTCGACCAAGAAGGTCTACAATGCATGCATAGTGCTCCAACCCAGGTACAATGCAATAATCTAGTTTCATCCTATCAAAGTAACGCCGGCCTTTCACTACCATGCCTGCACGACTGCAAGCAGATAGAACAGCGACAAAGGTGACACTGTCCGGCTTATATCCTAACGCAAGCATTCGATCGAAAAGCCTAATTGCCACATCAGCACACCCATTTATACTATAGCTAGAAATCATTGCAGTCCACAAGGCCGGATCTTTATGCGCCATTGTGTTAAATAAGTGAAGTGCAATCTTCAAACTCCCACATTTGGCATACATGTTTATCAGGGTACTGACCACGAAAACATCCGATTCAAACCCATTTCTTATAACTGAATTGTGTACTTCCTTACCTTGTTGAAGAGCTACAAGGGCGGTGCAAGCTGGAAGAACACTTATGATAGTAACAGCATTTGGCTTGACCCCTGCCAGCTGCATTTTGTGGAACAATTTCAAGGCTTCCCCGCTCTGTCCATTCTGGACATATCCTGTGATCATTGCAGTCCATGATACAACATCTTTTTCAAGCATTCCGTCAAACATTTTGAGCGCGCACTCAATAATGCCGCATTTAGCATACATTGCTACAAGTGCGTTCCCCACTTGTAAATTCAAATGCAGTCCACTACTGAGTATGCAAGCATGAATCTCCTTACCCTTATTGACATCTGAAAAGATTGGAAGAAGGCTTATGAATGTCACTGCATCTGGTTCGATCCTCATCTTCATTTGAATGTATAACTCCAAAGCCTCGATTCCCTTCCCATTCTGCACATAACCTCCAACCATAGAGTTCCAGGACACCGTATCTCTTTCGGATGGACACATTTTGTCAAACACTTTGCGTGCATCTTCCACACGCCTGCATTTCGCATACATGGTAATAAGGGTATTCGCGGTAAACAGATGGGATTCCAATCCACATGTTATTGCACGAACATGAACTTCCCTGCCTTTCTGCAGAGCAGAAATTGCAGCGCATGCTTTGAGAACGCAGGGGAATGTAAAATGGTCTGCTTCTTGTTCATTCTGCATTTGGCAAAAGAGCTCCAGGGTTTTGTCCCAAAACCCAATCTTGGAATACCCAGTAATCATTGAATTCCATGAAAATACGCTTTCTTTGGGAATTCTGTCAAAAACCAGGCGTACATAATCTACACTCTGCCGCTTTCCATACGCGCTTATAAGCCTAGAACCCAATATTTCATTTTCGGCGAGTCCCGTCGCAATAATCTGTCCATGGATTTGCTGCAACTGTTTGATATTGGAGCATGTTTGAAACAGCTTAAAGTAAGAATGCATTATGTTGTTCTGTGTCCATGCCTTGCTCTTTCTCTTTCTCTTGCTTTAGTGTTTGTGTGTTTGGGGATGGTGTCGAACCCGAGGCTGCGAACAGGGCTAGAAGTATTGTCATCTTGCACAGCATCCATGAATGAAAGCTACCAGAATCGTTTTGTAATCATTTAGGAGCTGAGCCACTCACTGAAATTGTAAAACTTAAGTAGAATTTACACAGACGATTTGGAAGATGCAAAAACAAACCTAAAACAAGATTTGTTTAGAACGAGGGTTATAGCCCACACTAACAATGCATAATGTCCTTTCTTTCAACACAAATTATTGGGGTAAACCAAGTTCTTATGTCACCTTAACAGGATTAGATCATCCTATTCATTATTATTATATTGTAATCTACACATCAATATCTTTATAATTCAGTGGTTTTCAGAAATTTCTTAAGGATTGGATCTCCTATTTATTATTATATTGTAATCTAGACATATCTGTAGACGTATAAAAATGACCACTTTCCTAAGTGAATACTTAATATTCATTTTAACCTCATTTTTCTATTTAATTAAATGTTTTATATTCATCTATTTGATTAAATAAATTATTTTAATTTATTTAATTAAATTCACCTAAGCCTTTCATAACCTTTAATTAAATAAATCACTTTATTTAATTAATTCCCCTTTCTCCCTTTTTAATTAAATTGATCATTTCAAGTAAATAAATCTAATTTATTTATTTAAATCCTCCACTTGTATTTATGCAAGTTGCATCTATTTTTATTGAAATAAAATAATTTATTTTAATTAAAATTCCCCTCCATCCACTTGCAAAATCCTACATCTCCTACTTGCCTCTCTAAACCCCCTTCTAGATTCTTCTAATCACTTCTAAATCCATCTCCTAAATATTGTCACATCCCTACGCAAAGGGAAGTCACTTCTCAAACCCTCAAAGTCTTTGAAAACCATTAAAGGCTTTATGTCTTCAACAAGTTAACCTTCAAAGTCTTCATAACCATTAATGGTTAACTCAACCTTTTGGCATGGTTAGAGACTTTCTGCCTAACTCAACCTTCATCTAACCCAAGTGTCTCATCAAGCATTCATAACTTTAAACTTGATTATCCCTTTAACCCTTGCACAAGAGTTTATCCTTTGGGTAAAAGCTTTATCCAATGGATGACCCTAACTTAACCTGAACCCTTACCTCCTAAGGTAACCATCATGTCTTCTCAAGCATTGAATGCTTCTTACATCTCCTCTCAAGCAATCTCTTGTTGACAATTGTCACCATTTCACTGGTGAGAATTGTAAACATGGATTGATAACTTTCAATTCTGGCCCTTGTTAAGATTATCCAATCTTGACCATCCATTGCCCTATTTTTCCTATAAATAGAGCTCTCATTCTCTCATTTTGAGATATCCAAGTTTCATGCATCCAATCTATAGTCATTTTGCTAAGCGTTTAGCATCTCTTTGATAGAATCATTTTAATAAGCATTTTAGAAGTAATTTTAAATATCATAGCATATCCATGTTAGACTAGTATATCATGCTAGGACAAGTTTACTAATCTTTATCTTATCATCCTATTCATGCTAGTTTAAATCATTCTAGTTTCAATATCATACACATCTAGGAATGCATTCATGATAAATAAATCAAACGTCCCTCATTCTTGGAGTTGTCATTCCTAAGTCACTTTGCTCAGTGATTTGAGAGTAAAGACATTGACTTGAGGGATCCTGTGAGATAGAGAACAATGGAGCATCCCTTAGGGAGTTGAGCTATTCAATATAGCTCCATAACTTGCACCAAAAGTCCCATTGGTGTGTGGACCTTTTTAAAACTAATTTTTTTGTTTCCTTGCACCACTTTTCCTGCACACATTTCTAGTGCCCATTGTGGGGCATAACCCCATAAAACATATCATTTTTCATGCAGGAGTAACATTGTAGATACGCGGAAAAGCTGAGCTAGTGCATTGGAACATTTTGTTAGCGCATAGAAACCTTTGGCTAGTGCATCCAGTTTACTATTTAGCACATAAAACCCTTTCATTAGCGTATTTGGCATTTTAGTTAGCGCATAAGATTCTGACTATCAACTGTAAAATTATAGCGTATTAGGAAAAAAGACTAGTGCATCCAGTAATCAGTTTAGTGCATAGAGATCATTCTGCAACACTTCTGTGTATTTTTGTAGTGCATAGGTGTAGCAATTTAGCGCATTGATGTAACAAAAAGGCAAAATTTGTAACCGAAGGAAGATCATTTTAGGCTTGTATAAGCCCACACTAAAATTTGATTTTTTTTGCTAACTAATTTTATGTAGGTTCTAATCTTTTTGTGCAGGAGAGACAGGAGTTAGTTTAAGTTTTTTTTCCTTTCTTTCAACAATTTGGTTAAAAAGAACTCTCTTTTCTTTGCAAAAGCTTAAAATAAACCTCATATTTTCGTTTGGATGTTTAAAACAAACTTCATACTTCCTTTTGGTGTTTAAAACAAAACTTTGTCTTTTCCTCATTGCATGGTAAAAAGAACAACTAAACAAACCTTTCATTCCCACAAGTTAGGAAAAACATTTCATTTGGGGCTCTAAAAAGAACAAACAAATTTACTTTTAGCAAAGTTAAGATGAACTTTGCCTTCCTTTGGTACCTAAAAGGATCAATTTCAATTCATTGCAAAATTAAAAGAACCCCATCTTTATTTTGTGCAAGGCAAAGAGGGAAAGTTTCTGTTTATTGACTTTAATTTTGTTGACCAAACTTGTTTTACAAAAGTTTTGGAAATACACACTTTGCTATGAAAGGTTAAAAAGAACATCATGCTTGTTGAAGAAATATCTCCAAATAGAAGTTAGCGAATCATTGCCTTAAAGGTTAAAAAAAGATTGTTTGCTTTGTCTCGAAAGTGGAAGGTATATGCTCTCCCCTTAACTGGGTGACCAAAAAGCCACACCATTCTTTCATTCTTTCTTCATTTCAAATACTTAAAACCTTTGGCAGACTTGCCCTCCCGAGTTGCTCTTCGAGTGCCATTTAAATGGTCAATGAGAGGTGAACGACCTAAGTGGGAAATGACTTTATTGCCAAGTGTTTGAACCCACTATAATCAAAAGTGGAGGTTGATGAAAGTCCCTTCAACGGTTTTGCTCAGCTATTAGCCTTCTCCCAATATCTTTAAGATATGTAAAGCCTTTATTCTAAAGGTTGGGAAGCCTCTCGAGGGAGTTTATCACTGAAGATCAAATGAAAGCTTGATTAAGAACTTTAGAAATAGAAACTTTGAGCCGAGTCAGTATCCAAACATCTTCAATATCATAGTGCAAGGGTGGGGAAGAATCTACCCCCAAGATCACTCACCATATATCTCTCAAGATAACTACTCAATTGTGAAGCAATTCACTTTGAGTTAATTTCTGGCAAAAGGCAAAAAAACAGGCGCCCCCTAGGGGGTGACAAGGTTGTTTGAGCTGATGGAGTATCGAGACTAGTGGGCTATGATATTGATGATGACCCTTGAATAACGAGTCTATCTGATTTGTATTATTTGTTATCCAAACTTGTGAAAACATTCAGGATTTGAACACATCCTCACAGAACATACATTATCTGTTTAGCATAGGCAAAATTAGTTATCTCTTTTATGTTGTGTTTTCAAATTATTTTCAGAAAATCATTCATCAAAGCAAAAAAGTGTTAATATTTCTAAAAATAGCCAAAAACAAAGCAATCAGGGCAGTTTAGCACATAGGAGCAACCTCCTAGCACGTCTCAACCATTTTATAGCGCATACAAACTAGACCATAGTGCTTTCATCAATCAAACTAGCGCATAACCAATACCATAAAGGTTAAAATTTCATAAGCGCTTTGTGAGACCATATTAGCACTTTTGAGCATCAGCATAGTGCATAGGAGGCATAACTTAGCGCTTTCAGTTTAAACTACAACACATCATGAGGACATATTAGAGCATAACCTTTCTAGTTAGAAACCGTTTTCAAAACTCTGAGTTAGCACGTAACATAGGCAACTTAGCGCATAGGGAATTTCCTATTAGATCATTAGTTAGCGCATCCAGTCTTTGTTTTAGCGCATGGTAAAAACACAGAAAAACAGAGAGTAAACTAGGGATTTTGGAAAAAAATTATCACCAATCCTAAACACCCTTTTGGGCCTTTTGTCAAACTCACTAGTCAAAATCCGAGCCAGATTATCAGAGAAAACAATTCCATAATCCAACAAGCATCCTTAAAACAAATTCATTGAATCTTAAACTAGCTTGAGATAAGACTTCATCTAACCAAAATCAGACAGTACCATCACATTGATCAAAGTTTCACCATCTAACGGATCCTATCACAAACAAAATACAGAGTTTAATCCTTAAGTTGTCAAATTGAGTTTCCATATTGGGAGACTCTTATCCATATCATTTGACACACTTTGTCGTGGGGGCGAACCTAAACCTCTACTTGATAAAGTAAGCTTGAGTTTTTCAAACAAAGTATCACAATCCAACATCAAAGGAAACCATTGATCATTCATGTATGACCACTCCTCATATTTTGAGAAGAACAAGTATTCATCACAAAACTAAGTTGAAGAAGAGACAACCTAGTTCTAAAAAACTTGCAAAAAGGAATAAGTTTCTCTATATTAATAACCAATTTTTAAATCACATCGTGCATTCTTGCGTCACATGTGATTGTATATTTAGAAAGTGACATTCAACCAACGCTTAAATCATGGAGGAAGGATCAACCCCGCTTAATTCTCATAGTTTTGTATCACTTATAATGAAGCTCGACTTGAACCACCAACCCCTGAGAGAGAAGAAGAAGATGAAACTCCCTTTGTAACCGAAAGCTTTTATTGAGAAACATACTCTATCCACCAAACATCATCAAAAACTCCGATACAAATAAATGCCTGTTGTCACTCGCTCTCAAAGAAACAAGAAAAGTGAATCACAACCAGAGTCCAAGTATGGGTCGTAGATTGTCCTTTCTAGGTGTATGTTGTTTTTGGTGGTATCACTACTTGTGAGTTTCTCTATGGATCGGTTTGGCAGTTATGTAATGGGTACGGGCCCTCTCCCACATTTATTAATCAAAATTGTATAAAAGTCATACTAAAAATGTTTAAAGTGGCCGAAAATGCAAACAAAACAAGAAATTATAACCACTTAGGAAATAAGAATAAAGTGATAGAGAAAGACAACACAACTAAGACTAATAAATATAAATTAAAGCGAGAAATCAACTAAATAAAAAATCAAACTAAAAAATATTGAACCTAAACAAAATGCAACCAAAACAAGCATTAAAATAATAATTACTAGACAAAAAATAAGAAACTTGCAACAACCTCTAATATACTAACCAACTAATCAAAAGAAAGCTTATTTACATATATTTCTTGTAATTGTCAGCAGTAACCATTACAAGTGGGTTTGACCAAATTTTGGCATACATAAAGGACAAACTGCATGTAACATTCTTATTTGAATCTTAGAATCTATTAAAACATGATTTTATTAGGGGCATACCCTTATAACATTCATATATAATGTTCTAATATAAGGTTATAAAACCTTATATATTATATGCTTTATAAGAATATCAAATTTGAAATAATTATTATAATCTAATAACTAATAGATTATTAATTAGTTATCAATGGGGGTTATCAAAAAGGTGTGACTAGTGAAGCCACCCTTCCTCATATATTTAAGGAGGTACTCCCTCATTTGAGAGAAGTGAAAATTTGGATATTTATAGTGAGCTCTATCACTATGCACAAGAGGCATTATTTGTCATGTAGAAGTATTCCAATGTATCCCCAAATTCAAGTCAATTTTGTCATAGACTATATTTTGTAAGTGTATTAAAAAAATGGTGCTTTATGGGTTTTTTACCCAAAAGGGTTTTCCCCATGTTTATTTTGTGTAATGTGTTAATTTATGGCTGCATGATTCTTAATGCACTTTTTTTAATATATTGTTTATAATGATTAGTCTCCTAAGATCCTAATTTCTAATAGAATTTGTCAAGACATCAAAACATTGTGCAAATTTCTACACATCATGATCTCGTCTAACTAATATCTTCCAAAATCAAACTAAAATCTACTAACATTTCATTATTATCATTTATGAAGTAAAAAACATGAAATCTCAATCATTGGTTTAGTTATAAATGCACTAGGCATAACGCACAAGTGTGAAATTGACACAAGGTGCAATTTGTGACACTACAATACTAATAGGCAAATTTGAACAAATTTTAACAGAAACATAAAATCTAACAAAACTAAACCTTACTATATATTTTGTGACATATTTAATGGTAATAAATTGATTGATTGCATCGGCAATACCATGAATAATACTCTCATCCCAAAGCTCTAGAAGGAGCTTTGAGAGATGAGCCTAGATAGGAACCTTATTAATCTTGATAGTGTAAAACTAGTAGACAATCTTTTAAAATGAAGCAATGCATTACCAAGAAACCAAGGACCTCAATACAGAACTTTGGTGTGCCCATCAATTATTGGAATGATAATAGAAGGAATTCGTTTCTCAAAGACATCACCTAGACTAATCCAATTGCAAGCCAACATTCATCATTGTAGATTCTCTATCCATCCACCCATCAAGAATATAAAGAATAGGGTCATGTAAGAGCTGCATCAAAATGAGAATGTGAGACCACTAAAGAGTGACATCCCCAATCCTCCACTCTTGCAACACACTCAAGAGAGGAGGAGACACATTAGGGAAATCTTCTGTAACAGTCTGATTGGTAGAAAGAGGAAGGGGGGCGATGTCGTAAGAAGGGACCCATTACACATGTCGTCCTAAGAATAGAGAGAGATAACATACTCAACCTAGCAATATGGCTAAAGGAAGAGAAATGTTGGCCCCACGAAGGAGGTCTAGCAACAACCCTCCATCATCCTCAATGACTCCAAAGGCCTCCTCATCCATGCCATCCTCCAAAATATATCCAAAATTGTCAATTATGTGATGTCTTATAAAGGATTAAGAATAACTATGTTTGAATTGATTATATTGCTAATATATTGCTTCAATATCTAGAGGTTAGTTTTTTTATTAGATGAATAACAATATGTCACCTATATTTGTGTTTCTTCATATTATTTTTTGTTTAAAACTAAATAATTTTCCTTACTACACTACTTTTCTTATAGGTTGATATTGGAAAGTGGAAATATATATTTATTGAGGATAATCATAATAAATGATAACCATCTCTTAATGTAAATTGATTGTAATATTTAATACATGAGATTTTATAGCTTATTTTTCTTACTCAAAATTTATATTATGTAAGTTTGTAACACTTTTTTTTGGTACAATATTTCATTACTCACTTGCAAGGAAATCACTATAAATCAATCAATTGACAAATGAAGTGATTGGATGATCATCAATGAAGACATTTATAATTAATATTAATTGATATTTCTCCTCAATTCATCAATTGACATGAAGTTTGCAATAAGATGTCAAATTCTTTGACCAATAAGTATCTCAATGATTAATTTTATTAGTAATTTTGATTAAAAAGTATCTCAATGATATTCTATAAACTAAAGCGCATTCATCAAATTTATCTCCGTCCTTCACAATATGCTCTTCGAGTCACATATGCAACAAAAAAATGGAACTACTTATCAAATTGTAGAGTTGTGAATCCCTGTCTCGAAAACCTCTTTTACTTGTAATGAACATGCACAAACGACTTGGTGTGCCTGGCATGGCTTGGTTCCCACCTCACCTACTTCTTTTCTTTGTTGAGACTTGGTGAGTTCGGATACAAGGTTGTGGGAAGCCTTTCAAAATCAACTAAGTATTTTTAATTACCTTGGCTCTGCTATTATAAGCATAAGATTTATATGGGAGATGGTTTGGGGCTTTCCAAAACCCCTATGTTTCTGATTAGGTAATTTTGGTTTTTTTGAGAACCTGTTCTCACTGGTTATTTCTTTGGTCAAAAGCATGCTTCAAAAAAGGTTTGTCCTTTCTTGGTGTCTATTGTTTTTGGTGGTATCACTACTTGTGAGTTTCTCTATGGACGGGTTTGGCAGTTATGTAATGGGTACGGGCCCTCTCCCAAATTTATTAATCAAAATTGTATAAAAGTCATACTAAAATTGTTTAAAGCAGCCGAAAATGCAAACAAAACAAGAAATTATAACCACTTAAGAAAGAAGAATAAAGTGATAGAGAAAGACAACACAACTAAGACTAATAAATATAAATTAAAATGAGAAATTAAATAAATATAAAATCAAACTAAAAAATATTGAACCTAAACAAAATGCAACCAAAACAAGCATTAAAATAATAGTTGCTAGACAAAAAATAAGATACTTGCAACAACCTCTAATATACTAACCAACTAATCAAAAGAAAGCTTATTTACATATATTTCTTGTAATTGTCAGCAGTAACCATTACAAGTGGGTTTGACCAAATTTTGGCATACATAAAGGGCAAACTGCATGGAACATTCTTATTTGAATCTTAGAATCTATTAAAACATGATGTTATTCGGGGTCATACCCTTATAACATTCATATATAATGTTCTAATATAAGATTATAAAACCTTATATATTATATGCTTTATAAGATTATCAAATTTGAAACAATTATTTTAATCTAATAATTAATAGATTATTAATTAATTATCAATGGGGGTTATCAAAAAGGTGTGACTAGTGAAGCCACCCTTCCTCATATATTTAAGGAGGCACTCCCTCATTTGAGAGAAGTGTAAATTTGTAGATTTATAGTGAGCTCTATCACTATGCACAAGAGGTATTATGTAGAAGTGTTCCAAAGTATCCCCAAATTCAAGTCAATTTTGTCATAGATTATATTTTGTAAGTGTATTAAAAAAATGGTGCTTTATGGGTTTTTAACCCAAAAGGGTTTTCCCCATGTGTATTTTGTGTAATGTGTTAATTTATGGCTGCATGATTCTTAATGCACTTTTTTTATATATTGTTTATAATGATTAGTCTCCTAAGATCCTAATTTCTAATAGAATTTGTCAAGATGTCAACAGGTTGTGCAAATTTCTACACATCATGATCTCGTCTAACTAATATCTTCCAAAATCAAACTAAAATCTACTAACAGTTCATTATTATCATTTATGAAGTAAAAAACATGAAATCTCGATCATTGGTTTTGTTATAAATACACTAGGCATAACGCACAAGTGTGAAATCGCACAAGGTGCAATTTGTGACACTACAATACTAATAGGCAATTTTGAACAAATTTTATCAGAAACATAAAATCTAACAAAACTAAACCTTATTATATATTTTGTGACATATTCAATGGTAATAAATTGATCGATTGCATCGACAATACCATGAATAATACTCTCATCCCAAAGCTCTGGAAGGAGCTTTGAGAGATGAACCTAGATAGGAACATTATTAATCTTGATAGTGTAAAACTAGTAGACAATCTTTTAAAATGAAGCAATGCATTACCAAGAAACCAAGGACCTCAATACAAAACTTTGGTGTGCCCATCAATTATTGGAATGAGAATAGAAGGAATTTGTTTCTCAAAGACATCACCTAGACTAATCCAATTGCAAGCCAACATTCATCATTGTAGATGCTCTATCCACCCACCCATCAAGAATATAAAGAATAGGGTCATGTAAGAGGTGCATCAAAATGAGAATGTGAGACCACTAAAGAGTGACCTCCCCAATCCTCTACTCTTGCAACACGCTCAGGAGAGGAGGAGGCACATGAGGGAAATCTTCAATAACAGTCTGATTGGTAGAAAAAGGAAGGGGGGCCATGTCGCAAGAAGGGACCCATTACACATGTCGTCCTAAGAATAGAGAGAGATAACATACTCAACCTAGCAATATGGCTAAAGGAAGAGAAATGTTGGCCTCACGAAGGAGGTCTAGCAACAACCCTCCATCATCCTCAATGACTCCAAAGGCCTCCTCATCCATACCATCCTCCAAAATATATCCAAAATTGTCAATTATGTGATGTCTTATAAAGGATTAAGAATAACTATATTTGAATTGATTATATTGGTAATATATTGCTTCAAGATCTAGAGGTTAGTTTTTTTATTAAACGGATAACAACATGTCACCTATATTTGTGTTTCTTCATTTTTATTTTTATTTTAAACTAAATAATTTTCCTTACTACACTACTCACGCATTTGATAGTCTTGATTGATATTCTAGAAACTAAAGCGCATTCGTCAAATTTATCTCCGTAATTTTCTCGGTCCCTCCCTCACAATACGCTCTTCGAGTCACATATGCGACAGAAAAATGGAACTACTTATCAAATTGTAGAGCTGTGAATCCCTGTCTCGAAAACCCCTTTTCGAGACAGGGATTCAAATTATATCTTAATGTGTGCAAATTATATGTACATGTAATAATCTAATTTGATTTATCTTATAAAATGAGTTGTCATAGGTAAAGAAAGAGTAGAGAACATCCATAAACGACTCTAGTTTTGTTCTTATTCAAATCTGTCTCCAACTAAACGAAGACGATGATTTTGGCGCCTTTTCAATTCTTCCGTTGATTGCGCGCAATTGCCATTGTTTCACTGGCCAAGTCTCTGACTTGACTGACTTTTGTAATGTTAGTTTTGTTCTCTATAATTAGAGAACGTAGATGAATAAACATTTATATGTTTGGGCCACAAGGATTTGTCTGGTCTGGCGAAGCAGCATGACTTCCCGGCAAGGAAATAAGGATTGCTATGCTTTATCGTTAACAAGATTGTCAAGATTATTTATCTCCAGTTTTGTGAGGCTAAAGGTTGATCTTAGGAAGACAAATTATAAAGACATTGAGGTGGAGTCTAAGAAGAAAAAGAAAGCTAAAGGGAGTTTAAAAGAGCATGCAAGGAACCTTCACTGGTAGGTCAAGTTTCTTTTACTAAAAAAGGATTAAATTTAAAATTAAAAAAACTATTTGATTGATTTTTATTCTACATATTTTATGTTGTTTTTGTGCTACTTCGCTGCAATCTAGATCTAGATTTTTTTGGATGTTAGTTATGTTGGTATTTTTGTTTCTAAATTCTTCTATTTTGTAAGGGATTGAGACCTTATTTTCCTTTTTATGTATCAAAAACATTTCTAAATATTTTTATCATGTGTGTATTAAATGAATGTCGTTTTCGGATAATATAGATATTTATAAACTAAAAAAGCTTACTACTACTGTATGAATAAAGAGAATATTATATCTTAATGTGTGCAAATTATATGTACATGTAATAATCTAATTTGATTTATCTTATAAAATGAGTTGTCATAGGTAAAGAAAGAGTAGAGCTTTGTCAAAGATCAAACTCCTTTTTAAGTTAGACTAGGCTATGTAATGAATCCTAGTCAAGGATTTGGCCATTGTCGAGGTTTTCTACTAGGCAACAAAAATCTTAGACTCTTAATCTTCCCTCCCCCCTCGTCATGAATCAATGGCAGGCATGTATGTCGTCCTTGTGCTTTACCTCCTCTTCCACCCGTGGCTGTCTACTCAAGCCCAAACAACCTTCGTCTTTCCCAAACTGACTAGTTTAACCAGTAGAAACTTATCAAGCCTGTATTTGCAAGGGAACGTTGTATTTTGTAACGAAACCCAATCTTATAGGTATCCGCTTGACCAATAATTCATAATACATTACTGGTAGTGTTTTATATTCAGAAGTTGTGCGTATGAAAGAGCGCCGGTTCAAGAATGCAACTTCTACTTTCATATTCGCCCTGGCTCCACCTTCACAGAATTCGATAAGTGGGAATGGACTGACATTCATCATAATGCCCAAAAAGACACAGAAGGGAGGGCAACAAGATTCATACCTTGGTTTGTTCAATTTCACAAGCTTGGGACAACCTCCAATCATCTGTTTGCTGTCGAATTCGACAAAGTAAAGAACCCAGAATTCGATGTCATCAATGACAATCACGTTGGCTGGTGACCAGTTCATTCAATTAGATCTAAATGGGAGAAAGAATATTCAAGCTTGGATTGACTATGATCATCTCCAAGATCAGCTCAATGCTACCATAGCTCTGGCCGGTTCACTTCGCCCGGAAAGACCACTGCAATGGACGAAAAATTTTGAGTTTGGGATTTGAAGGTTTTTGGCAAGGTTTACAAAGGAGTCCTTCCTAGTAATGGCTTCCAAGTTCCAAGTGGCTCTGAAATCTATCTTTTGAGAGATCAATGAATGCTCTCATAGAAGAGATTTCAACACTTCCTAGTAATGGTTTCAAATCTATCTTTTGATTAGTGCATTTTCTTGATGCTAAACAGATTTGAAAGATGGTTCCAGAGTGTCTCACCTTTGTAAAGATATCTGTAAGTTGTTCTTGAGCCTTTACCTCAATTTTACATATTTTTTCTGAACTTAATTTCAAATAAATTAATATTTCAAATCAAAATGCTTTGTCTTACTGTGATCGATAAGATTCTAAACCAATTTAATTACATACATGTTGTCACAAAAAGGTCATTGCAAGCTAAATTTGTTTCTCCCCATATCCTTTATGACTTTTCAAAACTATAATGATTGTGTATGTAAAAAAGTGACTACAATATATTCTATTTCTTTAGATGAAAAAGAAAATGTAATTTGCTTTTTTTGATCTCCATGGAACTAAAGCTAAACAAAGTGAGATACAATTACCAAATGTAGACATCTGATCTTCCAAACTTCCTCTCCAATCAAAGTCACTAAAGACAACAAGTTGAGACCTTTTTGAGTTGCATAATAAGAAATACTAAAACTTGTGGTACCTTACACATACCTCAATATCTTCTTGTTTTTCTTCATATGAATTTTGGATAGCTTAGTCATATACCTTGAAACAAGAGAAACTAAATAAGTAAATTATGGTCGTGTGAGTTAGAAATGTCAATCTTCCAACAAAACTTTCATAAGTTGTTTCACCATCTATTTTAGTAATATCTTCTCTACGTAACCCACCTTCATAAGTAGATGGAATGGATGTTGCTTTACATTCAATCGTACCAAATTTTTAACATTGTCTTTTGCATATTTTATTTGATAAATAAAAATTCTATCCTCACTATGATGAACCTCAATTTATTAGAAAGTATTGCATGAGACCTAGACCTTTCATTTCAAATTTGTTCATTATTAACAATTTTGGATTCATCCCTCATATTAAAACTACTACCCATATACAACAAATCATCAATATAAAAATCTCCTTTCTTATAGTGAAGAGTAGGCCCACTCTTGTTTCTCTTGAATTCATTATACTAAAACTATCCATTTATCCTAGCATACCATCTCTTGATGCTTTCTTGAGGCCAAACAAAACCTTCTTTAGATTGTATACTTGGTGTTATGGTTCTTTACCTTGCACTTCAAAACCCTATGTTTGTTGGACATAGAATTCCTTTTCTAACTACCCATTTATGAAGACACGTTTCATAGTAAAACCATTATTCTAATGGTTTATTGTTTTGCTAGTGATGGAAATATATCTTCATAATCTATTGCAAACAATTGTATGAAGCCTTTTACAGCTAACTATGCCTTGCATCTTTCAACACTCCTATCAATGTTGTACTTAGTCTCAAGTAAATCCACATTGTAATGATATTTTTCTTCTCATTTGGAATCTATGTAAGTTCTCAAGAATCATTCCTATTAATAGAATCTACCTCTTCTTGCATTGCTTGCACCCAAACCTCATTAGTACATGCATCTTCAAACAATAATAGTTCAAATTTAAATTGTGAAAGTAAAGTAAAATTCATTATCTCACCTCTCAAATTATCTTCATATGCTTTACTTATTTTCCTCTAATAAATGTTGCTTCAAATTCTTGTCTATCTTGGAGAAACTTTGACTTGAAGTTAGACTTACACTAAAATTAAAAGAGGTGCTACATTATTGACTTGTAGTGCCAAAAACTAAAATATTAGTGGATTTAACTCATTCAGATTATTATCATTGAGACTATCATTAAAAATAGATTTTGACTTCTCAACATGTCTTTCTTGATGTCTCTAAACTCTTCTTGCATCAAAAATCACATCACTTGACACAGCCATACTATTACTAAGAGGATTTCACAACCTAAACTCTCCCTTCATCAAAAGATAACATATCTTGACACAAAAATACTATTCATGAGAGGATTAGACAACCTATAGTCCTCAATTTGTTCACCATACCAAACAAAAATGTATGATTGACTTTTTTGGATCTAAATTTATTCCTTTTGACCAACTACATGAACACAAACTTCAAAATAATTAGCACTATTCTTTCTCTCATTCTAGGCTTCATAAGGTGTCATGGCAAGTGCACTAGTGAGATTTTATTTGAGAATATTCACTACTATAGAATCTACTTTAGCCCAAAAAGAAAATGCTCAATCTCTTGGTTTGAAATATAACCCTTATCATTTTCACCATTGTATGATTCTCCCTTTCAATGATGTCATTTTTTTGAGGTGTGTAAGAAATAGTGAGTTGTCTTTAGATGTCACTAAGATTACAATAATCCGTCAAATCTCTTGAACAAAATTACACTCTATGATTGGTCCTTAAGACCTTTTTTTTATCATCATTTTCATTTTCCACGAGGACTTTAAGATTGTTGAATACATCAAAGGCTTGATTATTTTGGTCTTAAAAAAAATTAAAACAAACACTTTCAAGAATAATCAATAAAGTATATCAAAATGAACTAACTAAAGTTGATAATGGATGCTCCATGTGCATTGCTTTCTAAAAATTTCTCTTCTCCATGTAAAAAACAAACATTTAAAAATTGATGTTCATTGTATCTAAGATCTTGTTCAAGCTCATGTTTTTCATCTGGATTATTATTTTAGTAATGAGACATGTTCACTATGAACATGATACAAACCAACTCCATAGAATACTTGATATGATAAAGGTAAACATAAAAAAGAATGGTAATATAATGTTCTCACCTCTTTTATATTTCCTCTCGATGTATATTTTATTCTAACCAATCTTAAGAATTTAAAAAAAAAAATTGTCTAAATTTTTCCATATTTTAAAATTGATCTATTATTAAAAATCTTCAGATACTTCTTTTAGGTTTTTTTTTTTTTTAATGTTAATAAAGAACGAATCAATCATCAACTAAAAACTAGAGTTAGATTGTGGTCAGGATTTGTAAATGGAAATTTAAATTTTTAATCTAAATTAATTCAATAAATTGTGCTCTAGCAGTGCTCTGTTCACCTATGTTTTGGAGGTGCTTGTGACAATTCAAGTTAAAAAATTATTTTTCTAGACTACTATTAGATATATATACACCACTTTTAAATCCCTGGAACTTTCAGGTGAGCTGAACACAGGGTAGACAGGAGTTTTGTTGGTTTCAAACAGACCAAAATATTGTCCATAGCAGATATAAAAGGCTGCCCGATTTCAGTTATCACACTTGGAATATTGTCCATAGCAGATATAAAAGTGTCGACTTTAGCGTCGAACAAGTTGTTATACATTAGATGCCATCAGTCACCACAGTGCTTGTCTGCAAAAATTCAATCTCTGTTGTATTTGTAGCTAAAGTATGGATAGACACTGGCCAGGAAAGGAGGGTATTTATCTGACAAAAACTTAAGTATGGCACTCATATTCTCACCAAATGTTCCCTTGGAGGGAGGAAATGAATTGTACAGCACGGACGTTGCGTGTGGTGTAGAGACCTTGATGTCGTTCTGCAAATTGGCGTTACTCAATGCCTTCTGAATATTGTTCATAGCAGGCTCTGTTTGCAAAAACCTCGTTTTCCACTGCAATGTATTTGATGTGGACAGGACAGAATGGTTTAATGTTGTCATTCACCCGTTCGCTACATCCTGGTCACCTGCAATCGTTTTAAGCTCAGTGTTGTCAACTCCCACAATCACATGAGATAAATACATTTTACTTTCAACACAACAAAATTTAGTTTATTTCAATTGAATTTTTAAAGAAAATATATGGAGTTTTATTAACAGGTCATTTTAATAAACTATTAATGCTAAACTATTGGGCAATGTCTTTAAGTTTTCAAGGAATGTCTTTTTTATGTTGGCATTAACTGTTTCTTTTTCTATTTGCTGTCCATTATTCTTATTAATGAATATTTTTTTGCTATAGTCTCTGATTGATTCTGTAACAGAAATAGGATCCAACTTTCCTTTAGGATCCTAATTTTCCTTTTTATCTAATAAAAAACATAAAATATCTCCAAACTATAAGAGCAAACTAGCAACCAATAGTAGCCACCTGACAGTATTGCAAAACAAGCACAGTATTGATCGAAACTGCAACCTGAACCAATTCCATTGAGGGAATAATTTGTACCACTGCCTCACCAAACCCATGACTTTATAACCTTCACCTTGATCCACACTACTCTAAACAGGTTATCATTTTCCAATAGAGGCGTTGTATTGTGTTGATACTAGTAAGTTACTGTATCCCTGTACTTTTATTTTTATAATACAATTGCCCTGACAAATTTTCTCTGGCGTCTGCATCTTCTGAAGATATGATCGATGCATTGGAGATGAGATTTCTGTGTTGGATTGGAGATTGGATTGCTGCGTTGGAGATCATGATAGTGATGCCGAGTCAAAGATCATATCTTTTTAGTTTTTTATCTTGTTTTTAGTTTTTTAGTTTTATGCTTTAATAAATCAGCAGTTTGCAAACTGCTATAATAAGGCTTTGTTTTTAGTTTTTTGAGTTGTCTTAGGAAATGAATCATCTGTAAAACAATTCAATATTATTGTAATTTACACATTCAATTTTCCGAATATAATCGTTCAACTCAGTTTTGAGTAAAGTTAGTTTTTGATATGCAATAATGAAGGAAATGAAGCAGAACATGATACAAAAACAGAGTATGGAGAAAACAGAGCAGCACACAAGAAAGACAAATTTTTATTTATCAGACCATATTTTCCTTCTTCCATTCATCTCACAAAATGATTACAAAATGCCTCTTTTAATGGAGGTCTTAGATGTTTCTAGAATGGGCAGAGGTAGCTGGAAACTTCCAAAATTTTGCATATAAAATAATGTTTTAAGACTATAGATGGTACGGCGGACAGGTTGGAGTAGATGTAAGTCCTGCTAATTCTGTAAACATTTGTGCATACGGAGCATGTGGATGGGGTAGGTGAGATTAGAGTCCAACACTCCCCCTTAATCTCAACTACCAATATTCTATCCATTCTTTTGTTCTTTCCAGCTTTCTTCAACTATCTTTCCTTTTTGTCTGTGATCTCTTCTTTGGTTTTCTTACTAACTGGTTGTTGCTACAGCTACTGCATTTTTCAGCATTCACAATGTGTTCTCTTTAACTAATATCCTCCTCTGATTTTCTGATTTCTTTCATCAACTTCTCTTTCTTTCTTGTCCTCCAATTTTCTTCAACTGCTGCTGTAGTCTCTCAATCTCTTTGATTTGAAGTCTTCAAAACATCATACAATCAGTAGTTGCCTTGCTAGACAATGGTTTCTTTTGGCTGAAAACATTTTTAATCCCTTTTGGACATTCAAAGCTTTCATTACTTCTATTGTTCTTCACATATGAACATTTGTACAATCTTTTGAACATACCTGTGAGTTTTTGCCAACTAGGTCCATAGGTCCATCCACAATCCATTTTTATACAACCTGGTATTGATTCTTTCTTCCAACACATTTTTTCAGAATGATTTCTTAAACCACAAATTTTACATGGATGTAAGTCCCAACACATTTCTTTTGTGTGTCCTTCTCTATTGCAATGAGAACACCTAATACAATGGCTTTTATGCGCTGTTTTTCTTGAACTAGTAGCATCATTTTCTTTTCTTGGGACATATCCAAGACCTTCATACTTTGGTCTCATTATAGGCTCAATAGGCTCTCTAATTCTTTGTTCTTGTTTTCCCAATCCTTGACCTTTATAACCCATTTTCTTCATGATTTTTAAACCAATATTCTTATCATCACAACTAACATAATGTGTAAACACATTCTCATCTTCTTTCTTGCATTCTTTATCACAAACAGTTTCAACTAAATCACCTTCACTAAATGATGAACACAAATCTTTTGTGTCACATGAAGCATTACTAACTAGTGGTTTTAACTTCAAACATTCATTCTCTTGTTTCAAATTTAAGAGTTCCCTTTTCTGTAAATTGTTTTCTTCTTCTAACCTTTTTGACATTTCTTCCAAATCATCAAACTTCCTTTTGACATCATCAAATAACTGTAATTTCTCTTCTAATTCCTTATTTTTATCTTTGACTTCATTCAGTTCTTTTTCAAGATTATAATTTTCATCTAACAATTCACATTTTTCCATTTGCTTCTCTTTTAAAAGACATATCATTTCTGAAATTTTCTTATTACATTCCTTCAATTCTTCTTTTAAATCATTTGTTTTCTCTTTCTTTACTCTATCAACTTTTCCCATTAAAACAAAAGAAATTTAAAGTTACCTTGTCTGATACTTGACTATGTTTCTGCTGCTGCAAATCGCCTCTTTTAAACAACTTCATGCACCTTCACAGTCTTTGAATAGAAATTTTCCCTTTTACTAGTAAATCGCCTTCTTCAAAGATTGGTGTCTTGAGTTCAGCTTCTTTCTATGGCAACCCCCTTTCCATCAAAGATGCAGCCTTCTCTCACTTTTCTAAAGACAACCTCATATTACATGCTGCCAGTAGAGTTCTACTAAATATAGGATTTTTCAAACACAAGCCTCTCAAAGGGAGCAAACACAAACTCAAAGGAGCAAATACAAATGGATACCAGTGCTACCATTACTATATGCATGGTGACCATTATCTCTTAACAATCTCTTTGAACTCATTCAAACACAAGTACTATGACATTCTCACTGTGGAATGGGCAAACATATGCGATGGACTCCAAGCTTCAGCTTCTTCCTTGCTAGGTTGCTTCAAACTCTTCAAAAAATGCCAGTATTTCTTTTGTTCTCCCAGCGGTGACTAAGTCAACTCAGGTCTTAATCTTTTGTTATCCTCCGTATGCTAGTGGTCAAACATTGAGAACTCCATTGTTCTCCAATCGACTTAATATCCTTTCTCGACTGAATAGCAGCTTTTCACAAATCTGATCGATTCTCCTTCCAAGTGGCAACTTCAGTAACCTGCCTTCTATGGTAGTGGCTTCTCTTTTTCTTCTCACAAATTACCTGTGATGCCATCCTTTAAGTTGCAGCTTCTTAGTCTCTATTTTCTGCAGCATTTCTACTTTTTCTTCAACATTTTTGCACTCCAATGAATCACCTTCTGTGGTAGCGGCTAGATCTCCTTCTATAGCCGTCTTTCTCTTTCTACAATTGGAGGCCTTGTCTTCAGACCTGCATTCTTCTTCTACCTTTGGCCTCCCTAGATTTTACTGTTGCTTAAAACAGCTAAGAACTATCCTTAGGCATCCTCAATTCCCAGCTAACACAATCGACCGGGCTCTGATACCACTGAAGGAAATGAAGCAGAACATGATACAAAAACAGAGTAAGGAGAAAACAGAGCAGCACACAAGAAAGACAAATTTTTATTTATCAGACCATATTTTCCTTCTTCCATTCATATCACAAAATGATTACAAAATGCCTCTTTTAATGGAGGTCTTAGATGTTTCTAGAATAGGCAGAGGTAGCTGGAAACTTCCAGAATTTTGCATATAAAATAATGTTTTAAGACTATAGATGGTACGGTGGACAGGTTGGAGTAGATGTAAGTCCTGCTAATTCTGTAAACATTTGTGCATACGGAGCATGTGGATGGGGTAGGTGAGATTAGACTCCAACAAATAATAAGATATGCAGAGTTTCTCAGCTTAATATTTCTTTTAATCTAGTTAGTTTTTTTATATAAAATACTAAGATAAGCAGATTTTCTTAGCTGAATATTTCTTTCAGTATTTTGGGAGTATTGTTTGAATTATCATAATCTTTCATCTTCAGCATTAATTTCTAAATCATAGCATCTATAGCTTTTATATCAACCTCATACTCAACCACAGGCTCCTTGCCCTTTACTCCTGGTGTCAAAGGGCTTGTCTGGAAACCCGCATTATCCTTGTCCTCAACATCTATTTTCAACAGGATAGTGCATCAAGATAGTAAGGAAACTTTCATGCACAACTGTATCACCCACTGCCACTTTCAACATTCTTAGAAAATCATCCATAATGGTGCCTCTTGATATACCCATCCTGCCCATCATAAACTTACATGCTCCAATCCGAATGTCTAAACATTGATTGCCCACAAGAAGGAAGATGATAAATGTTGCATAAGCAATGATGCAAAACTGCCTTAAGAACCGCTGCCAGTTATAGCACAATCAATTCTTCTGGAGGCTTTGAGATGCCAAATGGGATGGCCAAAAACACAACCTAGCCTTAAAGTTTTTGAGCATAAGCTAATAGTTCAGAGCTCAATGAGGCCAATCTTCCACCTTCCTACTTTCCAAATAAGATATATCCTGTAAGATTCACTCCTCCATTTGTCATGTGATCCGGTATCCCATTCTGTGTTAGGAGCCTCTGTTTTTTAAGTTTGCAGAGGGATTATATTGAGGGTGGGATTGGAATGTTTTCCAACACTTAATTTAGATTCCCGTGAACAAATTTAAGAATAATCTTTTGAGGGAAAATTTCTTATTCAAGTACTATTTTCTTAAAATAATTCAATCAAATTATTTAGCAATATTGTTGTTAAGAAAACTAATGGAACTACCAACATTTGAAACTTTAAACTTGCCCAATACTAAATAATTCATTGTACTATTAACAAAAACAATTTTAGATGTAGTATTCAACTTTTTAAAAAATTTATGGTTTTCTTTTGAGATACAAAGAAGGAATCAATCATTTGCTAGATTACTGTTAGATATATATACACCACTTTTAAATCCCTGGAACTTTCAGGTGAGCTGAGCGGAGGGTAAACAGAACTTTCAGCTAGGAAGTCCATAGGGTAGACAGGAATTTTAGTGGTATCAAACAGACCAAAATGGCGCGCCTCAGACCCAGTCTTCTGATTCTCATTGAACAGTGTAAAAATATATGTCTCAATTGTCGTTCCAGGTCTCTTTGGTGTTCCTGCATTTGACAAAACATGCTTGATGAGATTGTTGTTGTAAGTTCGGGCATTGTCCACAGTAGCCACGGCATTGCCTGCAGTGGGCCACCCACTATCAGTTATTACAATTGGAATATTGGAATGTCCCAGCTTTTCCATAGCAGATATAAAAGCGTCCACAAAAACGTCGAACAAGTTGTTATACATTAAATTGCCATCAGTCACCACAGTATTTGTCGATCTAAACAGCGAATAGTCTGCAGAAGTTGAAACTGCGGAGTTTTTGTAGCTGAAGTATGGATAGACGTGGGCCATGAAAGTGGAGCCATTATCTGATAGAAAGTTAAGGATAGCACTCATATCCTCACCAAATGTTCCCTCAGACGGAGGAAATGAGTTGTTCAACACGGACGTTGGGTATGGTGTGGAGACCTTGATGTTGTTCTGCAGATCAGCCTTCCTCAATGCCCTCTGAATGTTTTCCATTGTATATGGTGAAAATCGATAACAATAATGACAATATTGAAAGGCTAAATGAATTCAACCACAAAATCCTAGCCTAACAACAACAAAGATCCACCATAACATATGAAGATTACCTAAGACAATGCAAATCAAATGAAATCACAAAGATTATACCATCACATGTCCAATAGGGTTTGGATCTCCATTTTTTCTATCTCCATTGATCTTGCTTGATGTATTTGCTCTCAGATTTTATGTGCACAAGAGCTCAACAAAGAATGGAATGTGGTTGCAAGTAGGATCGCATATGCCAAGTAGTCAATTGATCAAGTAGTTAGGGTTTAATAATGAAGAAAACATCTCTTTATATAGAAGACACAATATGAAATGGAGGGATAAGATTGAGAGGTGTAAAAGGAGGTCGGCTATGATTAGAGGGTAGGTAAAGAAAATAATAAAATAATGAAAGGGTAGGTACTGTAGGAATTAAGAGATGAATGACATGTGTCATGGATAGAAAAGGCTAATGAATTAATTAAATAAATAAAGATTTATTTAATTAATAGGAGGAAGTGAGATCAATTAAATAAATAAGATATTTATTTAATTTAGGAAAAGGATAATTTAAATAAATAAATGTATTTATTTAAATGAGAAATAAGGCTAGAAGAGGATAAACGAATTAATTAAATAAATAAAGATTTATTTAATTAATAGAAGAATTAGGCTTAGATAATTAAATAAATAAAATTTATTTATTTAGACTGGACAATTTTGGGTGTCTACACATATAATAAAAATTAAACCAACCTCTCAATTATTACTTTTAGAGATCTATGTTTGTAATAATCTTCTATACTGTAACAAGAATAGAACTCTAATTTCTCTTTTTAATCTAATGAAAAAAATATAATATCTGTAAGATTAAATTGACACCCAATAGTAGCCATCGCATAAAATTGCAAAACAACCACAAAACTACCAAAACACATTAGGGCAATTGTGAAACACAATCATTTCCTCTAGAGGCTTTGACATGTCAAATTGGATGACCAAAAACATAAAACCTAGCTTTAAGCTTGTTGATCATAAGCTAATAGTGAGAGCTCAATCAGTCCAATCTTCCACTTCCCTACTTTCCAGTTAAGATATATCCTTAAGATTCACCCCTTCATTTGTCAAGTAAGCCAGTATCCCATTCTGTGTTAGGAGCCCTATTTTTTAAGTTTGCACAAGGCTTATATTGTGGGTGGAGTTGAAAATTTTCCAGACAAGCTTAAGGAGATTTTGCAGATTTTGCAGTTAAATTTAGATTAGGACAATAATTTTGAGGATGATATCTTATTCAACTAGCATCTTCCCCCAGAAAACTAGCTAAATAATTTCTTGTGCAACTAAGCGTCTCGATAAAGAGTGAACCTCACCTGCATGAACTATGTAGAATGAAATGACAATGAGAAGAGCCAAACCATAGAAATCTTTATTTCCTTGCCGGGAACCCATTCTTTTTGTGAGACCAGGAAAATCCTCCAAGCCCAAACATAAAAATGTTTGCTATCTATGCTCTATAATTATAGAGAGCAAATCTGACATTTCTTATGTCAGTCAAGTTAGTCTTGGCCGGTGGAAGAATGACAATTGCAAGAAGAATCAACGGAAGCATTGAACGACAATTGCAGTCAAGTCATTAAAAAAAGACGCCGCTTTTCTCCATACAGAATAGCACGAAAGTACAACTAACCATACATAAAAAGAGGCATACAAATTCGCTAACATGCAATGACATACAGCGACGGTGCCATTTGTTGAACGGAGAGCCATTACGGTGGTCACTTTTCAAGCCCTCCCAATTGCTTTCTGTCTAAATCCATTTAAATATAATGTTGTTTATTATTTTATTGTATATATAATATTTGATTGCAGAAATAGACAAACTTCTTGCAGATCGAAGCAAATGGCAACCACAATTTTGGCAGGTATATGTTTATGTTCAATTGGAACTTAAATGGCAAACAGTGCAGGTATACTTGCTGTTGGGATTAAGGTGTTTCAATGATCTTAAAAGTTTCAAGTGGATTTAATTTAATTAGTTTTAATGGTCTTATGTTGCTGATTTTAATGATTTACTCTTATAATATAAATTTTCAAAGTATGATCAACAAGCATTGAGGAGAGAGGGAAATTGTGACACTTGTCACAAGAAGGGAACTTTGAAGAAAAAAAATTCTTAGGAGCTCCTCAAAGTTCCTTCCAAGCGACATGTGGCAATTGCTTCCTATTCTTTAGCACTAATTTGGAAAAAAAATCGATAGGATCATATCTTCCTCATGAATAAACCTGGAGCAAAATACAAAATTCTATTTTGGTAGAAGACTTGATTTTCTTGAACACCTTGCATTTGAGGAATAAATAATATTTGTGTTTAATATTATTTATGCAAGAGTTGTCCAAAAAGGAGTTTCCATTTATGTGTAGCAGATTCATTTAATAAGGATGCTTTTGAGAAGGTTGGTTTTGCTCATTTGCTTTCATTTTAATTGGCATTGAAGAGCCTGGCCAACTTTGTTATCATTAGTGGGTTGTAGCTTGGTTTTTTGTGCAAATCTATTTTTAATAGGAGCTTTTGTAGGTAGAAGTTTCTTAGCCTAGTTATAGATCTAAGATGAGAAGCCCATCTAGAAGGATAGAGATGGAGAAATTCAATGGTGGCAATTTTGGGCTTTGGAAACCCTAGATGGAAGACATGGTTGTTGATAGAGACTTGTGGGACTAAGCCTCAAACAACAAGGTAAGATACTTGGGATACATTGGATTAGAAAACAAGGGTTTGATAAGACTCTATCTAGCTGACTTTTTGCTCCTTAATGTTCATGAGTAGAAGACTATAGCTACACTTTGGAAAAAGCTTGGTGATATTTATCACAGGAAATCCGTGGTAAATAAGCTCTTTTTGAGGAAAAAGTTGTATTCTTCGAGACTGGAGGAAGGAGGATTTGTTGTAGATCATATGACTGCTTTTAATATTTTAGTTGCGCAACTAAGCTCTATTGGTGTAAAAATTGACGATAAAGAAAGATGCATACTCCTATTGTGTTCTTTGTCCAATTAATGGGATCCCCTTGTAATGGTTATTGGAAGCACAATAACCACTTTCAAGATGGAAGATGTGGTTTCTTTGTTGTTGTTTGAAGAAATGCAGATGAAGTCTTCTAAGATGGCTAATGAGGCCCTTTTTGCTCGTGGAATATCAATAGAGAAAGGCAAGAAGAAGGACAATAAAGGCAAGTCAAAGTCTCCAAGGAGATCCAAATTCCCTAGTAAAAAGTCCAAGGCTAAATTTAAGCAGTTAAGTGTTCCCGTGCAACTTTAAAATTGTGACAAAAAGGATAATTTAGAATCTTTCCCTACTTTGGTGGAACGGCTATTTTTTAGAAATTAAAAATAAGCCATGGAAGAAAAGGGGGGGCTGGAAATAAGCATGACTGCTTATTAACTAAATTGCCACGTGGCTCCACAATTTGCTCTCCCTCTTTTTTTAAAGATTTTATTTCTATTTTGTTTTTCAATTTTTAAGTGCACAAATTAGTATTAATACTATTAATAAGAGATTACAATGTTTTGTTTAAAAATAAGCAGCAAAGAAAAATATTCATGGGGCCAGCTACTCAACAAATAGTTCCTAAAAATATTGAGTAGCGGCTACTAGCCAAAATAAGCTAAGCAGCCACATGGGAACATGCTCTAAGTAGATGAATGTAGAATTGTTTGCTTGACCTTGTGTGTGTGTGTACTAGTATTGTTGAATGAGGGAGAAATAGATGATCTGATAAGTGTTAATAAATATATGCTAAGTGTAATAAGTGTGAAGTTTAAAATTGTGAAGCTTAAAATTAAAATGAAATGATCAGCAATGTTTTAATTTTTTAACAAGAGATGCACCGTGTTAAGTTCTTGGTGAAAGTTCAATGTTTTTGTTGATGTTAAATGTACAAGTGCAGTACACATAATAAACTGTATTTTTGTTATTTTATTTTTTTGTTGGCAAGTTTTAGTGTAGTTTTCTCTTAATTAATCAAATGTACTATCAATGTAGAAGGCTAAAGTTATCAATTGATTTTCTAATTGAGTAATAGATGATTGTAAATGCAATGTATACTAAAATCAAATATGTAATGTTAAATCAATTGATTTTCTAATTGAGTAATAGATGATTGTAAATGCAATGTATACTAAAATCAAATATGTAATGTTAAATAAAAATTATAACAATGTTAGGGGAAAGGAGTCAGTAGTGGACATAGGACCAATAACCGTCATCTTTTTGTTAACCTCACCCCCCATTAGTAGACATAGTAGGAGCCAAAAAAAATGGTAATGGAAGGTTCATTAATTAATATCACATATACCAATAGTGGATAATTTTTTAGCTTTCTTGACCATAATTAGCCCATTACTAGGACATTTGTGCACCACTACTGGGTCATTTGTGTTTAACTACTAGGGCATTTGTCCACTACTACTAGCTATTTAGAGTTATCTACTATTGGTGCAAAGGTGATTATGTATTGGACCAAACTTTGAAATTTGTACTTTTTGACCTTTGTGGACACAATGAATTCCACAATGTGCATCGTTACTACCCACAAGCCAAAACAATAGCTTTAAGCAGTTAAGTCACATGCAAAGGGAACAAATTTTTTTTGTTGAAATCAAATGAACTGTTTAGGAGGTTAAGATGCGCAATGTTAGCTATGTCCATTACTGACTCCTTTCCTCTATGTATAATGCTTGCATTTTATAGAAAATGATTTTTACTAATAGTTAAATATTGAAGATAATTAAATGAAACAATTAAAGATCTATAAAAATTATAATTAGAGTATTTTAACTATATAAAATAAATATTTGTTTGACACATCAAAATATTATTTGCTAAAGAATTAAGAACATGTGGATAAAAAAAAAACCAAAAAAAAAGGCATTTTCATCTCAAATAAATGTTGTTAAGAAAAACTTCTAAAAAAAACTAGTTTGAAATAAACATCAAATTGTATAGCATACTAACAATACTACATTGCAAAAATTAGAAGCGTATGAAATGGAGGTCCAATTGATAATTGAAAATATGTTACATAACTTACTTCTATAATCATATAACTCCTCTGACTTGAAAATATGTTACATAACTTACTTCTATAATCATATAACTCCTATAAAATAGATTTCAGTCTAGACTTGAACAACATGAATACATAAACTCTTTGTAGTTGCTTACTAATAGCACCTTGTCCTTTCTTTATGAATAACTTTTTTGCTGGATAAACTACAAAAATAGTTTCAGTGTCTAAAGCAAGGAGCATCAACACAACTAGCATTTTCTTCTTTATGACAACTCATGTTCATGCTGGTTGTTCATAAAGTTGAAGTGTCCACAAAAACTTGATTTGCAGGTTGTACAACAAAACAAAGAATTCAGACTTTACCTTTATAAATATTGACATGTAAACCTTATTAAAAACTTAAAACATTGCTAATCATTTGATTTCATTTTAAACTTCACACTTATTACACTTAGCATATACTTATTAACATTTATAAGATCATCTATTTCTTCCTCTTTCAACAATACTAGTACGCACACACAAGGTCAAGCAAACAATTCTACGCTTATAGATACTTAGTTCATACATCATGGTCGGCTCTCCAAACGCCATTATTCAAGCTTGACGAAGCACCCACGTAATTTCAAACAATACAATCGCTATCGCTATCGCTATCTGTGCTCCCTCCGTCTTTTACTCGCTGGTTCGTCACGGTTGGGATCTGTGGGGTGTAAGCCTCTCTCCTACCTTGAAGCATCAGCACCACTTGTGCCATGTTTGGCCTGACATTCTCATCATTTTGAATGCATAACAAACTTACCAGAGCAGCTCTTCTCACCTCTTCGACATCTGCATCACTTGCAATTCTCTTATCCACAATATTTATCATGTTTCTCTGACAAATTTGCTCTTTAGCCCAAGCTGGAAGGTAATACCTACTTGATTCTTGCACATTCAGGTCCAGATTTCTTCGGCCTGATATGATTTCCAAGAGAGTCATGCCAAAACTGTAGACATCAACCTTGGGGGTAATGGGAAGGCCAGAGACCCATTCGGGAGCCAAGTATCCTCTCGTTCCTCTGGTAGTCGTTAGTACCTCGCTGAAATCTCTAGCTACAAGCTTTGCTAAGCCGAAGTCCCCCAACTTAGGACTAAAATCCTTATCTAGCAGAATGTTTTCAGGCTTTATGTCGCCATGAATGATGCGATCGTTGCATTCTTCATGCAGATAAAGTAATCCATTTGCAGTACCCAATGCGATCTCAAATCGGGTTCTCCAATCCAGTATCTTCGATTGCCGTTTTGAATTCTTTGTGAAAAGGAAAGAATTTAGAGAACCGTTGGACATGTAATCATAAACCAGTAATCTTCGTGATCCTTGTGCACAAAATCCTTTAAGCCTCACCAAATTCTTGTGATTTGTGATTCCCACAGAGTTGATTTCCGTTCGGAATTGCTTTTCACATTGCTTTGAAACCTCCAGTTTCTTTACGGCTACAAGTGTACCATCTGTTAGAGTTCCTTTGAACACTGAACCAAATCCGCCGCTGCCCAGCTTATTTCTGAAATTCCCAGTTATGGTCTTCAACTCCTCGTAACTGAACATTCTAAGGAATGCATTCGAGGACTCTGCGCACCTTTGTGCCCGTCTTTGCCGACGCCTCCGCCACTGTAGAAATGAAAAAATTAAAGCAATGGCAAGAGCGATAATAGCAAGAAGCTGCGATAGAACAATAATCATAAATTTCTGGTGTGCCAGTGCCATCAAATCACCGTCGCTTCCCGAAAAGAAACTAATGAAATGATACTTGTGTACATGCACTCCAAGCTCCCTGAAATGAATCTGCACTTTGCATGTGGGAGAAATTGAGGTCCTTCGATGAATACTGTCTGCAATGAATCTGCACTACTCCAAAGCCAATGAGTGTATATGAGTATAGACAGTCCCTTTGGGCAAAATGAGTTGGTCGTCGGAGGGGAAATAATCTCATTAGGTGTTTGTCGTTGTCATTGACTAACAGGCTTAGACCATAGCTCACCAGCATGGGTTGTTGGGAGGATTAGAAGTTGTGCCAAGCGAATTTTTGACTAATGTCAAGGAATATGCTATGATAATAGTGGGAGGAAATTTCCCAGGTTCTTGCCAAACTCGTTGAAAATGAACAAATTGTTAAAGAGATATTATGGGTTTTAAGTCATTGAGATTTAATGGCAAGGTTAAATTTAATTCAAAATGGTGCAGGGGAGGAGTGATTTAGAACTTTTTTAACATAAAGATATGTTTTATAAGTTATAAGTTATTCCATTTACTAGTTTGAAAAATGACATCATAAAAAGGTTTAGAATTTCTTATTCATTTCATTCACTAGTTTGAAAAATAACATCATAAAAAGGTTCAGAATTTCCTACTCATTTCATTCACTAGTTTGAAAAATAACTTAGTAAAAAGGTTTAGAATTTCCTATTCATTCCATTCACTAGTTTGAAAAATAATATCATAAAAAGGTTTAGAATCTCCTACTCTCAGATTATGTAGGTATGGTGTATTTTGCATGTATATAAATAAAATTTCAAGGTGTCAGTGTTGATATTCTAAAATATTTGTAGAGAAGTTTCTATTTTATTTGTAAGAATAAAAATTCAAATACAAAAAACATATAGACATTTGAAATGAAAATAAAATACACATGGTTTGCAAATTGTTTCCTTGTGAAGAAAAGTCATATATTGTAGAGTTGTGTCTATATACCTCTTTAATAGATGAAGATCTTGGTTAGGTGTGGATAAATAACAAAGTTGTTTGGAATAATGCTAACTTTTTCCTTGATCTAAATCTAACTTCTAGAATATTGTTGATTTTTTGTACATTTTACTGCATTCAATTGTTTAACCTAAAGAATTGAAAAGTATGTGTATTCAATGTTTTTAGAAGGAAAAGTAGGTATAGACATTCATATTCTACAAACTATGAACTCAATTTTACTTATCATAAAATAATTTAATATTGTTATAAATTTAATAAACAATTTAATTATAAGGGGTGCTTGTTATCTTAAGAAAGTAAATTTAGAAAGGATAACTCAACCATTACTATATGTTTTTTACAATGGCTATATTTCTCATTGGAGAAAGACAAAAAATATATATACTTATGTTTATGAAAATCCCCATATGATCTATTTGATAAAGATATCATATCTATTGTGATTAGGTGTTGTATGCATTGCATAGAATAATTTATTATTATTTTTTAATTAAATAATTATTTATTTGTGGTACATCTAGGATATGTGGTTATTCACACTAGGTAATTAATTGGGGACTACTTTTTAAAGTTGTATTGTAATAGTGGGTTAATTGTTTTATGTGTGTGGGAGACAGAAAATGATAAATTGAGAAAAGTATTTAATGTTTGTATTAAAAAAATAAATGAAAGATCAATGATTTTAAGATAAATTCTAGAGTAAAATATAAACAAAGCGGACATATAAAGAGGTGAGAACATTATATTAATATTCTTCTTTAAAGTTAACATCTAACATATCAAATATTTTATGCTTTTTAAATCATTTGTTTATATCTTGCACACAATGATTATGTCAATTGTTTGCTCGCTACTAAAATATTATTGCAAATGAACAACATTAGCTTAAACAAGATCTTCAATTAATGAGCATCAACTTTTATATGCTTCACTTTATATGAAGAAGCCAAATTATTAGCAACTTGTAAGACACTTTGGTTATCACATAATTTGGTAGTAGAATATTATTGGACAAGGCGAAACCCCCATAAGATATCATTACAAGGCTTTTTAAGCTAAAGTTTCAAGATGCCACTAAAAAGGATTGTTTAAAATGTTTAGCTAGATCTTCCATCTATTGTAGATTACACAAACATTATAGATTCTAATAATATTAGAGGTTTACCTATCTTTAATAATAAAGTTTTGAACCCCAATCCATTTTTTTGTTGACTTAGATTTAATCCAACTAAATTATGGAAAAAAAATAGAAATAGCTATAAGGACAGTGATCTTGTTAATGTGTTTAACATTGAAGAAAATTTGTTGAATTTTAAATTAGAACAAACTAGGTGATATTGGAAAAGAAATGACTACTTGAATGATAATCCTTAATTGAATGTAGAATTAGAACAAATGGGACAAAAGTATACCAAAAAAATATCTTGGAGTTGAAGGTCTTGGAGTTTAATTTGGCATAATAAAAACATCTTGTGCAAGTTAAAGGTCATCAAATGATTTGTTGCATCGGGGTTAACATGCTTTTTGGTTACTTCCTCACATATTCCGATAAGGTCCTCTTGTCACTAGTGTGAGTCAAGACACGCCTTTTCTAGAATGTGTTTGTCTACACAAAGGGTTAGTCCCCACCTTGTTATTTCCATACCTTGGTGTAATATATCCATTTACAAAATAATAATGCTCTATGATGATTTTTTTGTGCATTAGTGAAAACACAATGAAAGCTCAAGACTAGTCCATCAATCGATTTCCAATTAAATAAATCAATCTTAATCAATTGCATTTTAATGGATCAACCAAGCATATATAATCTAATATCAATCAACTCCCCTTTCATCCACTAAATTTCTTCCCTTCTCACTAACTTTTTGTTTTCTCACTAATAATTCTTTAGTTAGTCCTTGTAGTCACTTTGGTTGAGTGCTATAAGGCACAAAACAATGCATCAACTATATCATCCTACATTCATACAAATGTTAGACATGGCATACATATAGGTGTCATACTATTATCATAATCATTGCATCGTAATATCATGCGTATACATGATTAAGACATAGAAATCCTATAGAGTCATAATCATCGCACTATATAAGCATTAGTAAACATGTACATATCCACATATCATGAAATCCTATATACAAATGTTAGCATCATCATCATAGGTATCTATGTGGTCATTACAAATCCATGTGCATTGTGATATATCATAGAAATTATAAGCTTGATCACATAGATAAAGAAAATCATAGATATCCTAGTAACCATAATATGCATCAAATAAATATTATAACATAGACCATAAATAACTGCCATGGATTGGCGTGATATCAAGGATTCAGAGGACCCTGAGGATAGACCAAAGAAAGAAAGGGAGGCTACGGTGACCTCGAGAACTAACAGTAGCAGAAAAACCAATCCTTGATGGTGGGCGACAAGCAAATTTAAATCCAGTAGTAGAAAAATGCAAGTCCTGGAGACCCCCATCAAGAAGAAAATAAAATTGACCAAGTAAAGGGGGTCCAAAGACAAGGACCACGAGATTAGGTTGAAAATCCCCATCAATGTGGATAATGAGAAATAGGAGACACTGATTAAGGAGAATGAAGGTGATAAAAGGGGGAAAAGGTGCTGGAAGTCCTGATTTTGGAGGTCACTAGGGGCCAGAAGAACTACTGGAAGTGGGTGGATAAGGAAATTGGAACCCTGAAAGATGGGATTAAGGGAATTATTGAAACTTTCACGGAGTCCCCTAGGCCTAGTAAAAATGAAAAGATCATGAGCATGATTTAGAAGATATCTCAGGATGTTGAAACTATGAAGATCTTCCACGAGCGCAAAATTGATAAGTTGGAAGAGTATGTGAATGACATCAAAGACAACTTGAATAATCTAGTGGAAATTAGCAGGGAGGCGATGAGTAATAGTGCTGAAGGTTTGGAGAAAATTAATGCCATGATGACCGACTATAGAACTAGACCCATAGCAAGTGATCCTCCCTTGGGGGAAAAACAAAAAAGGAATGCTTCGAAGGGTGGCCAAAGTGTTGCTGGAGGGAATACTAGTTTGGGTCCCTGTACTAGGACAATGAGTCGGAGCCAGGACCAAGGTACCTCCAAATTCATCATGGAGGATCTGGAGAAAATCAACAAGAAAATTATTTAGAAGAATACTGAATTGGTGCACTCACGCAGTTGAGGGCCTTTTCCTATCTTTTTTGGAGACTTTTTTTTTTTTGGTGTTGGGTCTTTGTGGGGTTTATCCCCTGTTTCTCTTATGATTCATGTCTTTTTGGCTACTGCCCTTGGTCTGTAAAACTTTGGGTTTCAAGTGCCTGTAAAACCTATTTATCTTTATCAAAAACATAGACCATAAACAACATAGGATCATGTACACAAAATCATATAAACAGTAGATCATGCATAGAAAATCATGTAGACATTATATAGTCACTACCAAAAATGCATCTCATATACATATCAAAAAAACACATCAATGTACAAAATTGGAGTGACTAACAAAAATGGAGCTCATAGGCTTGATCAAAATAAATAAGTGTCTCATATAAAGATAACAAATCAACGAGTGTTTCCTCTAACCTCTAAGCGAGAGTGCCTCTCCACATGAGGCTGAGATGGTCATGCATCACCTTGCTTTAACGATTCCTTAGGTGCTAGCCTGGGTGGCTTCATAGGTCCCTCCACCCCTCCACTACTAGCTATCCTCTAAGAGCGTGTCCTATGGATGGCCGTGTAACTTAGTGCCCTCTGACCAAGAGGTACTATATCTTCATACATAGATCTTCAGCCCTAGATCTCTCAACTTGCATCTGGTATCTTATGAGCAAGATTTGTTATTGATGCATCCATGTCTAGTGAATATAATAACTTATAAAGCACGTCATTGTGTTTAAAATTTCTAACATTATTGATTTTACCGTTCATTTTATCTAAAAAACAATTTTAAAATAAGATCGACAAAGATTTTTTTAATAAATATTTTTAAATTGTATTTTACATCAAATTTAATCTTCTCATCAAAGACCCAAAACTCATGATATCTCTTCTGAATTTGTTAGTTTTCAACGAGTTCGACAATAACTTGTGCAATACTATGAGCCACACAATCATGAAAATGGCTATCAAACCCTAAAGATACAGCAATGAATAAACTACCTTCATACACTTTATCGCAAAAGACCGTACATCGTGGACAACGTCTAATCTTCCCACCTACCGCCGCCGGTGAGCCATTGTCTAGCCATGTTAGCCAATGCCAACGATCTGGAGTCAATCAAGTCAAGAGTCTTGGCCGGTGGAAGAACGGAAATTGCATACAATCAACTCAAGCATTGAAAAGTCGCCAAAATCATCCAGTAAAAGAGACTTTTGAGTCAGATTTGAATACGATGAGTAAGAAATGAGTAATTTGTTCAAATCTCATTTTATTTCCATGTCTTTTAAGATACATCGTGAATTCAACAATCAAAAGTTAATTATATATATAATTTTTTAGGGTGTAAAGTTGTTATTAACTCTTTGATATTCGAGTAGAGTGAGTAAAATTAATAGATAACTAATCATATTGTTCTTTGTCGTATATAATGAATTGGAGGAATACCTCAAGTGAAGATTATCATCTATATTCAAACTATCTCATTTCTTAAAGATTTTAAGAACCACTTCACAATGTTAATTTTTTCACTATTTATATTATAATAATTAAAATTGCAACATGATTTAATTAGTTATTAGTCTTTGTATTTGTTAGGCAATTATATATTATAAATTTTCTTACTCAGAGTAAGCATTTATTTTTTAATTTAAACTTTTTAATCAAGAATATTAAAAAAAAAAATTGTTGAGTTTCTTATTGATCAAGGAAATTCACATCTTCCCGCAACCTTTACATCAATTGATGACTTGAGGAGAACTGTCAATTAATAACAATTATTAATGTCTTTTATGATGATCACAAACTCACTCCAGTTGTGGATTTATTGATTAATAGTGATTTGTTTGAAAGTGAGTCATGACATATTATACAACCCAAAAAGGGGTTACAAACTTACATAACATAAATATCAAGTAAGTAACATAAGCAATCAAACTTCATATATTAACGATTACAATTGGTTTACATTTTAAAGAGATGCTTATTGTTTATTATAGTCATCCTTGATAGAACATATTTCCACATTCCAATATTAGCCTATACGAAGAGTAGTGTAGTAACTAAAATTACTTGGTTTTAAACCAAAAATAATATGAAAAACACACGTAATAGGTGATTAGTGTAATCCATTTTCCTAAGAAAACTAACCTATAAATCTGAACCAATATATTATCAATAAAATCAATTAGAATATAGTTAGGCTTAATCCTTCATGGAAGATCACATAATCAATAGTTTTGGAGATTAAATAATCAATCACATAATTCTCAAAAGCTTCTTTACAAACCATAAGTAAATCGTTTATAGTCCACAATTTTGGCTTTTTTTCCTTTTGCATTCTCCTCCTCCGTCCATTTCTTGTATTATAATACTACTCAAAATATATGTCTTGATGGATGTTGAATCTGAGGTATTGTATTAAATGTGATACTTTATAATTTCATCATCTAATTGTGGGCATATAGGTTGTCCATTTCTTTGATACTCACTGTATCATGTAAAAGCCATGTCCTAGTGGATGACTAGGTTTAGGGCATTGTATTTGGCATGATATCTCACCACTTCATCCTCTTATTATGGGTGTATGGGTTCTTCTAGGGGTTTTATGTCATATCTTAAAAAATTGGATTTGAATACCTTATGGGGAATTGTTAATTTAAACATTTTTCATTTCCTGAATTATTTCTTTCTACACCATTATTTTGTACATTTTGGTGTACTTGACTATGCTGGTCATGTTTTGTATTAATTGCACAAGAATTTGATTGTTTCACTAATGATTGTTAGATAATAACAATTAGAAACATGAAATAATAGAAATGAGAAATTCCTAATTTCTTCTCATCTTTAGAATAGCACTTCTTCTTTGTGAGAAAGTTCTTACTTTTTTTTTGAGGAGTTTTTTCTTTGTGAGAAGGTTTCTACTTTCTTATAAGGAGTTGAGCGGGATATTTCTATGTTGGTGGTGGTTGCATTTAGAAGAATTTTTTGTATATATCCATGTTGCCTATGAAGGCAAATGTAAGTAATTGTTGTTGTATTTGCAAATTTAGACTGCAAAAAGAAGAGTAGCTATGGAGTTTGTAATTATTTTCTCCTGAGAAATAAGAATACCGATACCTTGCCCTGTGGATGTTTCCTTGGTATTTTGTCAAGGTTTTACCATGCAAATTCATGTCTTGTGTGTTGTTTTGATGTTTATTTATTTTCTTCAATATTTATTTGTATCTAAATTGTTCTGCAATATTTAATTATCTGGGGTTTTTTCTTCCGCTTGCACAACAAGTGGTATCAGAGCAATTATTTTTTCAGTGGTTGTGTTAGAATTTGGTGTTTATTTTTCCATCATCAAATGGAAAAGGATTCCAATGTTAGGTTCAAGGTGGAGAAATTTAATGGCAAAATTAACTTTGAGCTATGGAAGCTCAAGAAACGAGATTTGTTAGTGCAACAAGGATTGCACAAGGCATTGGCTTGAAAATCAAAGAAACCTATAGATATGTCGGATGAGGACTAGGAAGATCTAGATATCAGAGCTCTAAGCACAATTTGGTTGTGCTTGGGAGATGAGCTTCTCTTTAATATTGTTGGAGAAGATATAATAACAGGTTTATGGAGCAGAATGGAGGGCCTTTACATGACAAAATCCTTGACAAATCGAATCTACTTGAAGAGGCAATTGTATAGTTTTCAATTGAAGGTACAAAAATTATCAAGCATTTAAATGTTTTGAATAGTCTTACTTGTCAGTTGGCAAGTATGGATGTAAAAATTGAAGATGAAGACAAGGCGGTCACACTACTATGTTCTTTGCCTGAACTTGGAATCACTTAGTCACTTCTATTAGCTTTAGTACAATTGACTCTCTTGAATTTGATTTTGTTGCACATGGGAGCTTTGTTGTCTGAAGTGGTGCAAAGAAAGTCTAATGTAGAAACCTCCACATTAGAAGCAATGAAGACTAGAGGTCAATCCATAGAAAAGGGGGACCGTTTGAGAGGTAAATCCAGATCCAAGTCAAGAGGCAAAAAAGGTACTATAAAATGTTGGTATTGCAATAAATAAGGGAATCTCAAGAAATATTGTTGGAAAAGGAAAGAGGAGAATGATGGATCCAAAAAGGAAGAAAAATTTATTGAGACTGGTTTTGGTATGGCTGGTGAAGTGTTATCTGTTTGTAATATCTTATGACATCAAGATGAATGGATTTTGGATTCTGGTGCTTCCATTCACATGTCTCCACATAGGAGTTGGTTTTCCACTTATCAATCCATTGATGGAGGTGTTGTTCTTATGGGAAATAATTCTTCTTGTAAGACTATTGGAATTGGGAGAATTAGAATCAAGATATTTGATGGTGTTGTAAGGACATTAACAAAGGTTAGACATTTACCAGAATTGAAAAAGAATTTGATTTCCTTGGGTGTTTTGGATTATGGTGGTTATAAATTCTCTTGTTAAGATGGAGTACTTAAATTTTCCAATGGTATTTTAGTGGTCATGAAGACTACAAAAGTCAGAAACCTTTATAAGATAGAATGGAGTACTGAGGTAAATGAGGCAATTGTGGTATCTAAGGAAGCAGATGAATCTACTCGTTTATGGAATCAACTATTGGGTCATATGAGCGAGAAAGGGCTAAAGGTACTGGTAAACCGTAAGTCACTTCCAAGTTTTAAATCTTTGATTTTGAATTTTTGCAAGCATTGTGTCTTTGGGAAGCAATGTAGAAAAAAGTTTAAATCGAGTAGTCATACAAGTAAAGGTGTCCTAGACTATGTTCATTTATATGTTTGTGGTCCATCGCCTATAGTTTCTTTTGGAGGAGCATCATATTTTGTGATATTTATAGATGACTACTCTAGAAAGTTATGGGTATATTTTAATAAAAGAAAAGCTGTAATGTTTGGTGTATTCAAGCAATTTAGAGTTTTGGTTGAAAAGAGTATTGGTAGATCAATAAAGGGTTTAAGAACAGGCAATGGAGGTAAGTTCACATCTTTGGATTTTGAAAATTATTCCAAGAAAGCTAGGATTGTAAGGCATAAAATCACAGTTTACACTTCTCAGCAAAACACTGTTGTTGAATGCATGAATAAGACTCTTCTAGAAAGAGCAAGGAGCATGCTCAGTAATGCCAAATTGCAGCAAGCGTTGTGGGTAGAAGTAGTTAATACATGTAATCTGGTAAATTGGTCACCATTAGTTACAATAGATTGTAAGATTCCTGAAGAGGTATGGATAGGCCATTCATATTATTATTCATTTAATCTTTTTTTCTTTGTGATGCTTATGCTCTTGTTTCTAAGGATTGACATTCTAAATTAGACCCTAAATCCACGAAATACTCCTTTATTGGTTACATGATGGTGTTAAGGGATATAGTTGTGGGATCCTACTACCCACAAAATCATCATTAGCAGAGATGTATTATTTGATGAATACTCTTACAAAATAACTTTGTAGAAAATGATTTGGAATAGGAACAAGTACCATAATATCAACAAGTTAGGTTGGAGACTCATCCATCTCCAAAAGAAATGGAGCAGGAAAAAAATTCTAAAGAAGAAGGTGTAGATTTAGAAGACATACAAGAAAGTGTGGAAACACCATAACCATCTCTAAGGAGATCTACACAACTCATAAATATTTCTAAAAGGTATGATGATTTCCTTTCATCAATTGCTTTGATTTCTAATGATGGGGAACCAAGCTGTTATCATGAAGTAGTGAATGGCACTGAAAATACTAAATGGAAAATAGTAGTGAAAGAAGAAATGGATGTCTTGGAGAAGAATAAGATATGGAAGTTGGTAGAAATTGCAAAGGGTAGGAAAGCTATTGGTTGCAAGTGGGTCTACAAACTGAAGAAGGGTGTTTATGATAAGATTGTCAGGTACGAAGCAAGGCTGGTAGAAAAAAGATATTCTCAAAAAGAAGGTATTGATTTTTATGAGGTTTTTTCACCAGTTGTTAAGCTTGTTTCTATTTAGGTTGTATTACAACTAGTTGCATTACTTGACCTTGAGTTAGAGAAACTAGATGTTAAAACAATATTTTTACATGGAGATTCGAATGATAGGATATATATGGAACAACCATAAGGGTTTTTTCAAGATCAGAATAGAAAATTTGTTTACAAACTCAAGAATTCATAATATGGCCTGAAGCAGTCACCTAAGAAATGGTACAAGAAGTTTGATTCCTTCATGGTGAACCAAAATTTTGTAAGAAGTGAGTATGACCATTGTCTTTACTTTGAAAGTTTGAAAAATGACTTATTCATTGTCTTGGTGTTATATGTTAATTATATGCTTGTAATAAGTAAAAGCATGGTAGACTTGGGGGATCGGATTGAAGCAGATGGAGAGCAGGAATGACAGTGATAGTGGGTTAGGGGGTAGGGTTTCTGAGGGAGAGCATGATGCTGAGGAAGCAGATGAAGCAGATAATGTGGAGGATGTAGATGACAGTGTTTGGTAGGTTTTGGATGCGGTCCCCTGTTCCGAGTTGGATTTGTCTTTGCCTATCGTTCTCTTCATTTCTTTGTCTAGGCTTTGTGGTTTCCCAGGTGGGTGGATCATTAGAGTTTTCAGAGGGTTTTGGCTTCTTTCCTTTTTTTTCTATTGAGGATCCCCTCTTTTTTTGCATCTTTGGATTCCATCTTTGCTATCCTTATCAAGGGTTATTCTTGGCTTTGTCTTTTGGGGTGACCCTATCTCCTATTGACGTGGAGATGGGTTTAGCCTATTTACCTTTGATGTGTTGCAGAGAGATGTTCAAGGCAGTTGTTTCTCTTTGGAGATGGATCTTTCTTCTCTCGTTTATGCTTGGATGGATATTCTTTTCTGGTTATGGTTTTGGGAGCCATGCTAAAACCCAGTGTGTCTATGGTTTTGGGACCCATTCTAAAACCCAGTTCTTGTGGTTTGGGGACCCTATTAAAACCCCATGGGGTGGTGTTTTCTAATTATGGGGTTTTTATGTATACCCTTATTTTCTTGTTCCAATGGACGGTTGAGGGAGCCTTTTTAAAACCCTTGTTTTTTCAACCGATGGGGTCTAGTATTTGTTGTTCCTATTTTTTGACTCCTATGCCTCTTTCGATCCTATTTCAGTTTTAGCTCCTTTGGGTTTCCTTGGTTCGGTCTATTGAGGTGGAGTTGGTTTGTTCTAGGATTGACTCTTCTTCTATAGAGGTGAAGTCGGATGTTGTGTCTATTTTCAAGAGTTGTAGGTGGTATTTGGCAGATCAACCGTTAGCTCATGGGAGCCTTGGAAAACCCTCATTCAACGTTGAGGGAGCCTAGAAAAACCCCGCTTCTGGTTGTGGAAGCCCGGTTATTAGTTGTGGGAGCCATTCAAAACCTATCAAGGTTGGGGGAGCCTGGCGAAACCCCATGTCTCTTTTTTTTGCTAAGGATGGGTTGGATGTTGATAGTTTTCAATGGGCCATTTTAGCCATTTCTTGTTTTTGGTTAGGTACAGGTTGTTGCTTTGGTTTGGAGAAGTTGTTTCAGTATATGGGAGCCTAGCAGAAATTTTTTTGTCCAGGTTATGGGAGCCTGGTAAAACCCACTAATCAGGTTATGGGTGCCTGGAAAACCCTTGTTCTCTGTTGAAGGTTAAGGGAGCCTTGATAAAACCCTTGTGTTAGTGTTAGTCTTAGGCCTCCTCTTCTTTCATCTAGTTCTCATTGTATTATCTTTGTTGTTAGGATGGTTGTAGGCTACTAGTTGTATCTGATGTATTTTTAGCAGCTTTTTGTTTTGGGTTCCGAATCCTGGTAAAATCCAAGGGTTTCGGGTGCCTTCAAAACCTGTTGTTAAGGGTTTCGGGTACCCTCAAAACCTGTTTACCCTAATAAAAAACAAGTAAAGGAATGGCTTAAATCAATTAGTTAAAGGCTCAATTGGATAGGACATTTTATATGAAGGATCTAGGAGTAACAAAAACAAATTTTGGGCATGGAGATACATAGAGACAAGGAACATGGTAAGATTTGGTTATCATAGTAGAAATATGCGAAGAAGACCCTCATAAGATTTGGTATGCAAGATGTGAAACCTGTAAATATCTAAATTTGGCTTCCCATTTTAAGCTTTCTTCAAGTTGGCTTCCCATTTTAAGTATCTCACTAAGCTAATCTCATTTGTTCATTAATGTCACTGGGTCGTTGGGCCTAAAAAGGGTACCCAACAATGCATACATGTCGTAGTGATGAGAAAAGTTTTAATTTCCTTTAAGATGGTATCATTGGATTATTGATGCTTGAACAATGCTTCCATGATGAGCAGACTTCCAATGATGTATTTGTTGCTTACCACATATATCGCATGGACTTCCATATTGACCAACTTGAATTTTACTTATCATTGTTGGATTGTTGGGACATTTCAAAAGGAACGCAATGATATACACATGCTCCACTGATAAACCCTTGAAGATGATCATAACATCACTAGGTCATCAAAACCCACTAGATGTTCTAATGACTAGCCAATTTCTAATGACACATTTTAGTTTCTAGTTCATCACTTGCATGTGCCACCATGTGTATCACCACTGCTACACTTTTTCATTTTTGGATTGTTGGGGCCAAGAAAAGGTCCCAATGACATACAGGAGTTGAACCCACATGTTATTATTGTCACATCACTCTCATAGTCAGGCCTGCCACTTTAGTCTCCCACTCTATCGTTGGGAGATAAAAACCACTTCAACAATGCTTCTAAGCTTCAATGATAAGTGGACCCACATTCTTGTAACTATTCCCTATTTTAACCTTTGATCTTTAGGTCGTTGGATCTCAAAAGAGCACCCAATGATGGGCATAGGTTCCACCTTTCTCTTGTCGTTGGATCATTGGGGCTCAACCGAGCACTCAACAATATTTGAAGCTTCATCGATACATGTTTTACCACCTAGACCATATAGTTGAACAACCTCATTGTTGGATCACTAGAACCTGAAAAACCACCCAATGATAGGTGTGTGTCTTAATGATGAGAGGATCACTCAAATGACTTATCTTGCATGTGGACATTTTATGAATTAATAGGATACATAAAAGCTATGAGGGGTCGTGTGCTAAAAGTGTAGTCAAATATTGGGCATAAGTCACTTAGGACCATTTGATTGGGCTCAACTGGGAATGCTAACACTTGGGGCCGGTCAACTCAATGAGAATGATACCCTTAATTGTAACTAATAGAACCTACAACTGGGTATCACAAGCCAAAAAAACAAGCCAAGGGGACCACATAGATAGGGTTTTTATTTAGCTTAAAAGGTAAAACGAAGCCCTAGATATATCAAATTTTTATTGTCCTAACACACTTAATCATTAGAGGCCAACCCTCAGGGGTCAAGACATAAAGTAACTAAGGGTCTAAAGGGACCTAAATGATGATCATTCAGCTACTTGTGAGGATGTGGCATGATTGAGAGATATTTATCCCTATCTTTTCTATAGGCTTCTAGGAGTAAGTCTATCCCTAGGGGGAGGATGTCATGCCTCCCACATTTGCATTCAATCATCATTATTTTAATCCATTGTTCATATAGTTATAGTATCATTCACTCTAGTTATTATGTGCTTATTGTTTCAATTGATTATACATGTATGGTTCTATGACTAATTATACTTATCAATTTTACCTCGATCGAGGAATTTTTATGTGCTTTGACTATGATATATATGCATAGATACTCTTGACATTTTCTGAGTGATATAGGTACTAGTCATAAAATTGAACTGGCTAAATAGGTTTGAATGTACCTCTATGATGGTTAACAAGAGATAGCATATAGGCCAAATTGTCACTAAACCTCCATTATACTTAATCACGTGTGATTTACCATGTGTTTACAAGTTTATACCTTGGCTACCATATTTGGTAATGTACCAAACTCCCTACTATCTCCTTGTGGGTGACTAGTAAGGAGGGTTTGTGTAATATGTGTGTATTCATATTTTTTCATCAATTTTAATCTAAAAATGAATTATAACATTAGCTTTTAAATTTTAATGATACCAATATTTTTAACATTATCTTTTGCATGCTTTATTTGATTAATAGGAATTATATCTACACTATGATGTACCTCCATTCCTAGAAATTATTGCATGAGACTCAGATCTTTCATTTCAAATTTATTGATCATTAACAATTTTAAATTCAATGTCAATAGATTTCCACAATCCATTAGTCTGTGTGTAATGCTTTTGGATTTGATTGTGTGATTTTTTTGCATCAACATTTCATATCACATATTGTGATCCATCATCAGGATGAAGAGCACAAGGAGAAGAAAATGATGGATCACAAAGTGTGATCTGAAACATTGATGCAAAAAGCTCACACAATCAAATCCAGAAGCATTATGCACAATTTTAAATTCATCCCTCATCTTAAAACTACTACCCATATACAAAAAAAATAACATAGAAACTTACAATAAGGATATCATTACTTCATTTGTTATAGTAAAGAGTAAGCCCACTCTTGCTTCTCTTGAGTTCATTATACTAAAATTATCCATCAATCCTAATATACCATCTCTTGGTGCTCTCTTGAGGGCATATAATTCCTTCTTTAGTTTGTATACTTGGTGTTACTATTATTTAACTTACATGTCAAAACCCTATGGTTGTTGGACATAGAATTATTTTTCTAACTACCCATTTATGAAGATACCTTTCACATGCATGTGATGTATGCTCTGTTTCTTTTGAACTGTTATTAAAACCATTATTCTAATAGTTTTTTCTCTTTCTATTGATGTAAATATATCTTCATAATCTATTACATACCTTTGTATGAAGTCTTTTATAGCTAACTATGCCTTACATCTTTCAATGCTCCTATCAATGTTGTACTAGTCTTGTAAATCCACTTTGTACTAAAAAATTTCTTCTCATGTGGAATATTTTTACAGTTTTCTAATATCATTCCTATTAGTAGAATCTACCTCTAATTTCATTTCTTTCATTCGAACCTAATTAGTACACGCATCTTCAAACCATGATTGTTCAACATTATCTTCTAAAAGTAAATTTCTTTATCTCACCTCTCAAATTGTCTTCATATAGTTGACGTCTACTCCTCTTATAAACATCACTTCAAATTCTTATCTATCTTGTAGAACTTTGAATTGAAGCTTGACTTGCACTAGAATTAAAAGAGGTGATACTTTATGGACTTGTAGTGCTAGAAACTAAAATATTAGTGAGATTTTTATTACCAATATCATCATTGACACTATCACTAAAAAAATTTGACTTCTCAACATGGCTATTTTGATCTCCATAAACTCTCGTTGTATCAAAAATCACATTCCTTGACACAACCATACTATTAGTAAGAGGATTTTGCAACCTTACCTCTCCCTTCATCAAAAGATAACATCTCTTGACACAAAAATACTATAGTGAGAGGATTATACAACCTATGGTCCTTACTTATTCACGAAACCAAACAAAAATGTAAGATTCACTTTTTGGATCTAAATTTATATCTTTTGACCAACTACATGAACATATTAACACTATTCTTTCTCTCACACTAGGCTTCATAAGGAGTCATGGCAAGTGCATTAATGAACCTTTATTTGAGAATATACACTACTATAGCAACTACATAAGCCCAAAAAGAAATTGCTCAATCTCTTGGTTTCTACACTAGTACATTCAGAGCTGATTTTCGACGACTGTTTGTCGGATTTGCGATGAATTTTCGTTGGAGTGCCGACAAAATCAATCGTCAAAAACTCGGTGTCAGATTGGTTGACGATGCCATGCCCGTCGAAAATATGACAATCCAATGGACTCTGTCGACTATCAAAGAAGTCATCGAAATCAGTAGATTTCGTCACAAAGCTGACAGCGATTTGGAACTTCGCACCAATGGTGATGCTATTTATCTAACGCTTGTGTCATCGGGCCATTTGGAGACATCAACGACCGTCTGACTACGAAGTGTCATCGCACATACAACATCCTCGTCGGATGATTGTGTGGTTTGAGTCAGAAGTGCGACGACTCCAAAACATTTCACTGATGAGAACGTTGTATGTCCGCCGATTACATCGTCGGTCGAAAGCTTGGTATTCGTCGTAATTCTGACGATGATAATTTTTATCAAAAAATAATAATTATTATCCAGTCATTGATATGTACAGCGAATGATATTCTATCCCCACCACCTACCAGTAGGGGCATAGGTTTGAGGCTAATATGAGGCGCATGGTTTCAAGCTAATATGATCAAGCGCACCATGGTTGAGATGGTCCAACTCCCTAGTCTCACTCTATGACTAATCTCATGCCATATCTAAATCAAAGACATCTCCAATACATCGTCGGTGGAAAGCTGCAAAATTCCATTTTCATACATAAGCGATGACTGGGTAGGGTTGTGGAGCGGGCGGCGATGTCTGGGCTGGGCTACGAAGCAGGTGGCGATGACCGAGCTAGGCTGGGCGGGGGTCAGGCAGAGCAACGACTCCCAACAGATTGTAGTGACAAGCGACTCCGGGCAGGTGGCTCATAGGAGTCAGTTAAAAGACCACCACGATAACCGAAAGCGGGGGAGGGAGGCTAGCGATAAACCATCAGGCTAGCCTCGGCATGTTACAAACCGCCAGTGGCTTGGTCGTGACCAGTTCGGCCTAGGCAAGCTGTAAAACTGCCAAAAAAATATTTTTTTTCTTGATCTGCATGCCCAAGGCTGTATCCAGCCTGGGGCCTAAATCTTTTTGTCTCCTAAAGACCTAATCCAAAATATATCAAATTTAATATCAAAATTCGTGGAAACGGTCCTGAATCCAACCGTAAGGTCCTTTTGGCACCAAAATGTACCAAAAAATTAGCTTCCCTTAGAAATGGAAAAAAGAAACTGCACAAACCCCCGAATACACAGATCTGAAGAACAAGGCACAAAATATCTCATGAAGAGAACATGGGCATGCAGATTTGGAGCTTTGATACCATATTGGAGTTGAGGAAAAATCAACTCTACAACTCCCAAAGATCACTTGCATGCAAACCTATCACAGAAGGAGAGAAGAAAAAAAGCTATGGAAACTAGAATTCAGAGATCCAGAAAAGAGGAATCATATTGATTGTACAACAAGAATGCAATTCAATAATTATAGTTGTTATAAAAATACAAAGAGAGAATCCTTATAAGAGGATACTCGAAACCCTAAAGGTGAAAACCCTAAAGAATTATAAGATTCCTAGGTTTAGCTTAAGCATTGAGTATAATAGACTAATAATTAAATAAATAATTATTAGATAATAAAAGATAACTCTAACAACCTCAATAAAGAACTTTGGTGTGTCCATCAATTATTAGAATGAGAATAGAAGGAATTCATTTCTCAAAGACGCCACCTAGACTAATCCAATTGCAAGCTAACATTCATCATTGTAGATGCTTTGTCCACCCACCCATGAAGAATATAAAGAATAGGGTCATGTAAGAGGTGCATCAAAATGAGAATGTGAGACCACTGAAGGGTCACCTCCAATCCTCCACTCTTGCAACACACTCAGGAGAGGAGGAGGCACATGAGGAAAATATTTTGTAACAGTCTGATCAGTAGAAAGAGGAAGGGGGGACATGTCGCAAGAAGGGACCCATTACACATGTCATCCTAAGAATAGAGAGAGATAACATACTCAACCCATCAATACGGTTAAAGGAAGAGAAATGTTGGCCTCATGAAAGAGGTGTAGCAACAACCCTCCATCATCCTCAATGACTCCAAAGGCCTCCTCATCCATTCCATCCTCCAAAATATATCCAAAATGGTCAATTATGCGATCTCTTACAAAGGATTAAGCATAACTATATTTTAATTGATTATATTGATAATATATTGCTTCAAGATCTAGAGGTTAGTTTTTTTATTAAATGGATAACAATATGTCACCTATATTTGTGTTTCTTCATATTATTTTTGGTTTAAAACTAAATAATTTTCTTTACTACATTACTTTTCTTATAGGTTAATATTGGAAAGTGGAAATATATATTTATTGAGGATAATCATAATAAATGATAACCATATCTTAATGTAAATTGATTGTAATATTTAATACATGAGATTTTATTGCTTATTTTTCTTACTCAAAATTTATATTATGTAAGTTTGTAACACTTTTTTTTTGGTACAATATTTCATTACTCACTTGCAAGCAAATCACTATAAATCAATCAATTGACAAATGAAGTGATTGGATGATCATCAATGAAGACATTTATAATTAATATTAATTGATATTTCTCCTCAATTCATCAATTGACATGAAGGTTGCAATAAGATGTCAATTTATTTGACCAATAAGTATCTCAATGATTAATTTTGATTAAAAAGTTACATTTTTTATTTTTTATTTTTTTTTAAAACTTACTTTGAATAGGAAAATTTATAATATATAATTTCTCAAAAAATACAAATACTAATAACTAACTAAAGCATTTTGCAATTTTAATTATTATTGTCGTGCTATTGTGAAGTGTACCTGTACCTGCAAACACAAAACACTCAATAAATCATTACAAGCATGGTTAATGAATTTAAATCAAAGGAAGATAAAACCATAGCTAATCGATCTATTGCCTCCTAGTAAATGTGAGTATGAATTTTGCTCTCAGATCTTGTTATGCAAATTCCAGTGACTTGACTACACTTAGATGGAGGATTTGAATGATGAATATGCATGATCTAGCAAGAATAGCCTGATTAAGCTATATGAGTTCATGATTGATCTAGAAAATAAGCTAAGATTTAAGCTAAAATTGAACATGATAACATTGCTAAAATGATAAATTAGAAGCTAGATGCCTATAGTAACAATGCATAAGATGAATCAATCAGGATGCAAAAATGATATGGAATTGGGACCCTTTGTGCTCCAAAATGGGGTCTATTTATAGGATTTCCCAAGGCTAGTGGTGAGGTGGCAGGAATCAACGGTCAAGATTGATTTGAAGATATCAATGGTTAAATTGGAGGAGGTTGGTAAAGGGGTTGGATTAAAGGGAACATCTATCATCTCTATGGTGACAAGTGTTAAGAGGCTTCCAGAAGAGGTTGGATGAAAGGGAACACTTAGTGACAAGTGTCACAAAGATTCTAGAAGGGGTTGGATGAAAGGGGACATGTGGGTAGGTGGTTAAAAGTTAGGAGAATTTGTGGGTAATTTGAATTTAGAAATTCAAATAATAAGAAAAGGCTAATTAATTTCAACAACTCATGAATTTGATTTGTTTTAATTAATCAGAGATTAGAAGAAATGATTTTGATGGAGAAGAATTAATTAATTTCAATTAATTAATCAAAGAGGATTATTGAGATGAACCTATTAAATAAATCCTTAGATTTATTAATAAGTAGATGAAAAAGGGAAATTTAATCAAATTGTTGATGAATTTAATTAAATTGGGATGAGGATTAATTAAATAATTGCTTATTCAATTAATTATCTTTAGACCATTTTTTAGTGTATACAATTATAATATAAATAAAAACTCATATCTTGAAGTAGCTCTTAAAATCTTTAAAAAAATGAAATAGTTTGAATGTGAACAATAATCTTCATTTGTGGTAGTCCATATATAAGATAGAGAACAATGTAATTTTTTGTCTATTAATTTTATCCACTCTATTCAAATATCAAAAAGTCAATAACATCTTTACACCCTAATAAATTATATATATAATTAAGTTTTGATTGTTGGATTTATGGTATATCTCAAAGGTAATGTAGAAATGAAATTAATTTGAATAAACAAATTAATAACTTCTTTTACACTAAGAAATTTATGAAGTTTACAATTAGAAATGAAAATAGAAACTGCTGTTATAAAATTAATAAACATTATTAAATCTTAAATTAAAAAATCTCATAATTTCCAATATAATTATCTATCCAATTAATAAACATTTCAACATCATTATTATTATTATTTTCTCTTATTTTTCAATGTAAGAAAAATGACATATTATCTATCCAATACATTAATTGGAAGCTATTCTGGCTCCAAAACAAACCTTCCGTACAGCGTGATAGCAACGTATTAGTCAATCGCAACCATTTATTACAAAACCGACGGCATAAAATATGCGACGTGTTAATCAATCCGTACTGCCATTTTGAAACCAGAATAAACACATCCAACACTAATCACGCATTTGATAGTCTTGATTGATATTCTCGCATTCGTCAAATTTATCTCCGTAATTTTCTCGAGTCACATATGCGACAAGAAAAAATGGAACTACTTATCAAATTGTAGAACTGTGAATCCCTGTCTCGAAAACCCCTTTTACTAGTAGAGAACATCCATAAACGACTCTAGTTTTGTTCTTATTCAAATCTGACTCCAACTAAACGAAGACGATGATTTTGGCGCCTTTTCAATTCTTCCGTTGATTGCGCGCAATTGCCGTTGTTTCACTGGCCAAGTCTCTGACTTGACTGACTTTTGTAATGTTAGTTTTGTTCTCTATAATTAGAGAACGTAGATGAGTAAACATTTATATGTTTGGGTCACAAGGATTTGTCTGGTCTGGCGAAGCAGCATGGCTTCCCGGCAAGGAAATAAGGATTCCTATGCTTTATCGTTAACAAGATTGTCAAGATTATTTATCTCCAGTTTTGTGAGGCTAAAGGTTGATCTTAGGAAGACAAATTATAAAGACATTGAGGTGGAGTCTAAGAAGAAAAAGAAAGCTAAAGGGAGTTTAAAAGAGCATGCAAGGAACCTTCACTGGTAGGTCAAGTTTCTTTTACTCAAAAAGATTAAATTTTTTTTAAAAAAAACTATTTGATTGATTTTTATTCTACATATTTTATGTTGTTTTTGTGCTACTTCGCTGCAATCTAGACCTAGATTTTTTTGGATGTTAGTTATGTTGGTATTTTTGTTTCTAAATTCTTCTATTTTGTAAAGGATTGGGACCTTATTTTCCTTTTTATGTATCAAAAACATTTCTAAATATTTTTATCATGTGTATATTAAATGAATGTCGTTTTCGGATAATATAGATATTTATAAACTAAAAAAGCTTACTACTACTGTATGAATTACTACTACTGTATGAATAAAGAGAATATTATATCTTAATGTGTGCAAATTATATGTACATGTAATAATCTAATTTGATTTATCTTATAAAATGAGTTGTCATAGGTAAAGAAAGAGTAGAGCTTTGTCTAAGATCAAACTCCTTTTTAAGTTAGACTAGGCTATGTGATGAATCCTGATCAAGGATTTGGCCATTGTCAAGGTTTTCTACTAGGCAACAAAAATCTTAGACTCTTAATCTTCCCTTCCCCCTCGTCATGAATCAATGGCAGTTATGTATGTCGTCCTTGTGCTTTACCTCCTCTTCCACCCGTGGCTGTCTACTAAAGCCCAAACAACCTTCGTCTTTCCCAGTTAGTTTAACCAGTACAAACTTGTCAAGCCTGTATTTGCAAGGGAACGTTGTATTTTGTAACGAAACCCAATCTTATAGGTATCCGCTTGACCAATCATTCATAATACATTACTGGTAGTGTTTTACATTCAGATGAGAGAGCGCAGGTTCAAGAATGCAACTTCTAGTTTCATATTCGCCCTGGCTCCACCTCCACAGAATTCGATAAGTGGGAATGGACTGACATTTATCATAATGCCCAAAAAGACACATAATGGAGGGCAACAAGATTCATACCTTGGTTTGTTCAATTTCACAAGCTTGGGACAACCTTCCAATCATCTGTTTGCAGTCGAATTCGACACAGTAAAGAACCCAGAATTCGATGTCATCAATGACAATCACGTTGGGGTAGATCTCAACTCTCTCCATAATGTAGAATCTAAAACTGCAGGTTACAGGGCTGGTGACCAGTTCATTCAATTAGATCTAAATGGGAGAAAGAATATTCAAGCTTGGATTGACTATGATCATCTCCAAGATCAGCTCAATGTTACCATAGTTCTGGCCGGTTCACTTCGCCTGGAAAGGCCACGGATATGGAAGAAAAATTTTGAGTTTGGGGTTTGAAGGTTTTTGGCAAGGTTTACAAAGGAGTCCTTCCTAGTAATGGCTTCCAAGTGGCTCTGAAATCTATCTTTTGAGAGACCAATAAAGGAATTCATAGCAGAGATTTCAACTCTTCGTCGTCTCCAGCACCAGATTGTAGTGCAAATCAGAGGTTACTGCAGGCGGGGACAAAAGTTTTCCATAGTGTATGACTTCATGCCAAATGGAAGCCTAGATAAGATGATATTTAAGCGATTCTCGAGTTCTAGAATGGGCTCAAAGGTGCACAATTCTAAGGGACGTGGGTGCAAGATTGTTGCATCTTCATGAAGGATGGGAGCAGAAAGTGGTGCAATTTTTGTATCTGATTTTTGAATTTATTTTTCATTTTTCTTTGATACCTGCAAATGTGCACACAAGACAATGTGTGGTGAAATAATAATCCACTAGATGATGTGTGCTGAAATAATAATCCACTAAAATGTACGAGGTAAAATACCTATGTTCTTGCCCACAAGTAGTTGTCTTAAGAAGGCACATCCGCCATTTTCATGCCACGGAGTTTTTAAAATGTATTTAATCGTTAGGAGTGTGTCTTGGTTGATAAAAACTACTTGTAGCATCAATTATCAACATACTTTTCTTGATGCTAAACAGATTTGAAAGATGGTTTCAGAGTGTCAAAAATTAAATCTTAGTAATCACTTTTGTAAAGATATCTATAAGTTGTTCTTGAGTCTTCATATATTTCAATCTTACATTTTTTCTAAACTGATTTTCAAATGAATTAATATTTCAAATCAATATGCTTTGTCGTGCTGCGATAGATAGAATTCTAAACAAATATAATTACACTCGTGTTGTCACAAAAAAATCATTGATGGATAGGATTCTAAACCAATATAATTACACTCATGTTGTCACAAAATAATCATTGCAGTCTAAATTTGTTCTCCCCATATCCTCTACAACTTTTCAAAATTATAATGCTTGTGTATGTACAAAAGTGACTACAATATATTCTCTTTCTCTAAATGAAAGAGAAAATGTAATTTTCTATTTTGAGCTCCATGGAACTAAACCTAAACAAAGTGAAATACAATTACCAAATCCTGACTTCTGATCTTCCAAACTTCCTCACCAATCAGAGTCACTGCATTTTCTATTTTGATCTCCATGGAACTAAATCTAAACAAAGTGAAATACAAAATTTACCAAATGTTGACTTCTAATCTTCCAAATTTAAGTCACTAAATCCAACAAGTTGAAACCTTTTAGAGTTGCATAATAAGAAATACTAAACTTGTAATACCTTTCACATACCTCAATATCCTCTTGGTTTTCTTCATATGAATTTTGGATAGCTTAGTCATATACCTTGAAACAAGAGAATCTAAATAAGTAATTGTAAGCTAAATTTGTTCTCCCCATACCCTCTATAACTTTCCAAAACTATAATTCTTGTGTATGTACAAAAGTGACTACAATATATTCTATTTCTCTAGATGAAAGAGAAAATGTAATCTTTTGTTTTGATATCCATGGATCTAAACCTAAACAAAGTGAAATACAATTACCAAATGTTGACTCATGATCTTCCAAACTTCCTCTCCAATCAAAGTCGCTAAAGCCAACAAGTTGAAACCTTTTAGAGTTGCATAATAAGAAATACTAAACTTGTAGTACCTTTCACATACCTTAATATCCTCTTGGTTTTCTTCATATGAATTTTGGATAGCTTAGTCATATATACCTTGAAACAAGAGAATCTAAATAACTAACTTATGGTCTTGTGTGAGTTAGAAATGTCAATATTTCAACAAAACTTTCATAAGTTGTTTCATCATCTATTTTTGTAATATCTTCTCTACATAAACCACCTCCATTAGTAGATGGAATGGATGGTGTTTTACATTCAACCGTATTAAATTTTTTAAAATTATCATTTTATTTGATAAATAAAAAATTTATCCCCACTATGATGTACCTCAATTTATTAGAATGTATTGCCTGAAACCTTGACCTTTCATTTCAAATTTGTTCATCATTAACAATTTTGAACAACAACCCATATACAACAAATCATCAACATAAAAACCTCCTTTCTTATAGTAAAACTATAAGAAATCATAGTAGGCCCACTCTTATTTCTCTTGAATTCATTATACTAAAACTATCCGTTAATCCTAGCATACCATCTCTTGGTGCTTACTTGAGGCCATAGAAAGCCTTCTTTAGATTGTATGTGTTATTGTCCTTTACCTTTCACTTCAAAACCCTATGTTTGTTGGACATAGAATTCCTTTTCTTACTACCCATTTATGAAGACACTTTGCATAGTGAAACCATTATTCTAATGGTTTTTGTCTTGCTAGTGATGCAAATATATCTTCATAATCTATTACATGCCTTTGTATGAAGCCTTTTATAGTTAACTATGCCTTACATCTTTCAACACTCCTATTAGTGTTGTACTTAGTCTCAAGTAAATCCACATTGTACCAATATTTTTCTTCTCATGTGGAATCTATGTATGTTCTCAAGAATCATTCCTTTTAATAAAATCTACCTCTTCTTGCATTGCTTGCACCCAAACCTCATTAGTACATGCATCTTCAAACAATAATCGTTCAAACTTAACTTGTGAAAATAAAGTAAAATTCATTATCTCATCTCTCAAATTATCTTCAAATGCTTGACTCATTCTCTAATAAATGTCATTTCAAATTCTTATCTATCTTGTAGAACTTTGAATTGAAGCTAGACTCGCACTAGAATTAAAAGAGGTGCTCCTTTATGGACTTGTAGTGCTAGAAACTAAAATATTAGTGGAATTTTCATTAAGAATATCATCATTGAGACTATCATTAAAAATAGATTTTGACTTCTTAACATGTCTTTCTTGATGTCCATAAAATTCTTGTGGCATCAAAAATCACATCTCTTGACACAACCATATAAGAGGATTTTACAACCTAAACCCTCCCTTTATCAAAAGATAACATATCTTGACACAAAAATACTATTATTGAGAGGATTAGACAACTTGTAGTCCTTATTTTGTTCACTATACCAAACAAAAATGTATTATTGACTTTTTTGTATCTAAATTTTTTCCTCTTGACCAACTACAAGAACATAAACTTCAAAATAATTAGCATTATCCTTTCTCTCATTCTATGCTTGATAAGGAGTCATGGCAAGTGCACTAGTGAGATTTTGTTTGAGAATATACACTACTATAGAAACTACATAAGCCCAAACAGAAACTGTTGAATCTCTTGGTTTGAAATATAACCCTTACCATTCCACCATTGTATGATTATCCCTTTCAATAATGTCATTTTTTTGAGGTATGTAAGAAATAGTGAGTTGCCTTTAGATGCCACTAAGATTACAATAATCTGTAAAATCTCTTAAACAAAATTACCATCCTTGATAGGTCCTTAAGAACTTTCTTTTACCATCATCATCATTTTCTACGAGGACTTTAAACTTGTTGAATATATCAATGGCTTGATTATTTTGGTCTTCAAAACATCTAAAACAAATACTTTCAAGAATAATTAATAAAAATAATGAATTACCTAAAAAAAAAATTGTTTACATAACACCACATATATCAAAATGAACTAGGGGAGAGGACCCAGTAGTTGAGCATGTACCAATTGTTGTGAGGGTTGTTGATACCTTTTGTTCCAAAAATTGAACAAATAAACCTATTGTTTGAAACAAAAAATATCAATTTTTGTTAGGAAATGTACCAATAGTTGTTAGGAAATGTACCAATAGTTGTTAAGAAATGTACTAATATTGTAAAAAGTAACCAATCAGGTGATGCCATGTCAGTTGCACAACTATTGGGGTCTCTTTTGCACACCTATTGGTCTCACTTTTTGGGGGGATTGTTTTGGACACCTTGGCAAAAAGCATTTTGATGTGGTATCATATTTGATGATGTGGCCCTGAAACTTTAGTTATAAGCAGGGGACTTGCCAAGTAAGCTGTTGTAAAAAAACCAGAGTGATTTGAAATTTCTAAGTAAGATTTTGAGAAGTGCGAAGTTAGGGTGCACAACTACTGGGTCCTTTCCCCTAGCTAAAGTTGATAATGAGTACTCCTTGTGCATTGCTTTTTGAAAAATTCTTTTTTCATATAAATATTAAACATTTAAAAATTGGTGTCCATTACATTTAAGATCTTGTTCAAGCTCATGTTCTTCATATGCAATTTTCTAAAATGTTGTTCAAGCTCATGTTGTTCATCAACTGAAAATTAGAGTTAGACTGTGGCGTGAATTTGTAAATAGAAATTTTGTTTTTTTAATGCAAAATTAATTTAATAAATTGTCCTCTAACATTGCCCTGTTTTCCTCTGTTTTTGAGGTGCTTGTGACAATTTTAGTAAAAAGAATAGACTACTGTCAGATATATATACACCACTTTTAAATCCCTGGAAAGGTGAGCTGCACGCAAGGTAGACAGGAATATTATTGGTTTCAAACAGACCAAAATGCCCACTCCTCGTCAGCCCCAGCCTTCTGATTCTCATTGAACAGTGCAAAAATATATGTCTCAATTGTCCTTCCAGATCTCTTTGGCGTTTCGGCGTTGGACAAAACATGCTTGATGAGATTGCTGTTGTAAGTTCGGGCATTGTCCATAGTAGCCACGACATTACCTGCAGAAGGCCACCCGCTTTCAGTTATCACAATTGGAATGTCCCTGCTTTTACATAGTAGATATAAAAGTGTCGACCAAAGCGTCGAACAAGTTGTTATACATTAGATGCCATCAGTCACCACAGTGCTTGTTGATCTGAGCAATGCATAGTCTGCAGAAATTGAATCTCTGATGTCTTTGTAGCTGAAGTATGGATAGACATTGGCCATGAAAGGAGAGTATTTATCTGACAGAAACTTAAGTATAGCACTCATATTCTCACCAAATGTTCCCTCAGAGGGAGGAAATGAATTGTACAACACGGACGTTGCGTGTGGTGTAGAGACCTTGATGTCGTTCTGCAGATTGGCGTTACTCAATTCCTTCTGAAAGTTGTTCATAGCAGTCAGGAGATATGAAACGTATGCTCTATTTGCAAAAACCTCATTTTCCACTGCAATGTATTTGATATGGACAGAAGGATAGAATGGTTTAATGTTGTCATTCACCCATGTGTTCGCTACATCCTGGCCACATGCAATCGTTTTAAGCTCAGTGTTGTCAACTCCCACAATCACTTCGATTCAAGAATTCTTCAGGCCCTCCAGAGCGGCTTGATTTGCTTGGTATAATCTCACCTTTCCTATGGTGTTTGACTGCAACGGATTCACCATAGCATACTCCTATCTTTGCACCATCTGCTAGACATTAAAAGAAAGGATTTCTGCGTGAATATTAAGAGATTTTATTAAGACAAGATAAATACATTTTACTTTCAACACAACAAAATTTAGTTTATTTCAACAGAGTTTTTAAAAATAATATATGGAGTTTTATTAACAGGTCATTTCCATAAACTATTAATGCTAAAATATAGGGGAATGTCTTTAAGTTTTCAAGGAATGTCTTTTTTATGTTATTTATGTTGGCATTAACTGTTTATTTTTCTATTTGCTGTTCATTATTCTTTTTAAAGAGTTTTGTTTGCAATAGTCTCTGACCGATTCTGTAACAGAAATAGGATCCTTTTAAAGAGTTTTGTTTGCTATAGTCTCTGACCGATTCTGTAACAGAAATAGGATCCAACTTTCGTGTAGGATCCAAATTTTCCTTTTTATCTAATAAAAAATTAAAAATATCTCTAAACTATAAGATTAAACGAGCAACCAATAGTAGCCACTAGCCACCTGACAATATTGAAAACAAGCATAGCAGTTACCACTACCAAAACATATTAGGGCAAATAGTGAAACCATCCAACGGGCCATTCTCATGGTAGGTGGAGCTGTCAATCGGTGATTATAAGACCTTGTATAAACTCCATTCATCGAAACTGCAACCTGAACCAATTCCATTGAGGGAATAATTGGTCCCACTGCCTCACCAAACCCGTGACTTTTAAAGCCTTTTATAACCTTCACCTTGATCCACACTACCCTAAACAGATTATCATTTTCCAATAGAGGCGTTGTATTGTGTCGGTACTAGTAAGTTCCTGTATCCCTGTGCCTTTTTTTTGATAATACAATTGCACTGACAAATTTTCTTTGGTGTCTGCATCTTCTGAAGATATGATCGATGCATTGGAGATGAGATTTCTGTGTTGGATTAAAGATTAGATTGCTGCGTTGGATATCATGATAAGAATGATGCTGAGTCAGAGATCATATCTTTTTAGTTTTTATCATGTTTTTAGTTTTAAAGTTTTATGCTTTAATAAATCAGCAGTTTGCAAACTGTTATAATAAGCTTTGTTTTTAGTTTTTAAGTTTTTTCCTATTCCTAGGAAAGGAATCATCTGTAACACACTTCACTATTATTGTAATTTACACATTCAAGTTTTCAATGTAATCATTCAACTCAGTAAAGTTAGTTTTTCATATGCAATAATAAGATATCCAGATTTTCTCAGCGTAATATTTCTTTCAGTATAGTTAGTTTTTTATATAAAATAATAAGATACGCAGATTTTCTCAGCTGAATATTTCTTTCAGTACTTTGGGAGTATTGTTTGAATTATCATAATCTTTCATCTTCAGCATTAATTTCTAAATCATAGCATCTATAGCTTTTATATCAACTTATACTCAACCATAGGCTCCTTGCCCTTTCCTCCTGGTGTCAAAGGACTTGTCTGGAAACCCACATTATCCTTGTCCTCAACATCTATTTTCAACAGGATAGTGCATCAAGATAGCAAGGAAACTTTCATGCACAACTGCATCACCCACTGCCACTTTCAACATTCTTAGAAAATCATCCATATGGTGCCTCTTGATATACCCACCCTGCCCATCATAAACTTACATGCTCCAATCCGAATGTCTTAACATTGATTGCCCACAAGAAGGAAGATGATAAATGTTGCATAAGCAATGAGACAAAACTGCCTTAAGAACCGCTGCCAGTTATAGCACAATCATTTCTTCTGGAGGCTTTGAGATGCCATATGGGATGGCCAAAAGCACAACCTAGCCTTAAAGTTTTTGAGCATAAGCTAATAGTTCAGAGCTCAATTAGGCCAATATTCCACCTCCCTACTTTCCAAATAAGATATATCCTTTAAGATTCACTCCTTCATTTGTCATGTGATTCGGTATCCCATTCTGAGTTAGGAGCCTCTGTTTTTTAAGTTTGCAGAGGGATTAGATTGGGGTGGGGGTGGGGGTGGGGTTGGGGGTGTGGGATTGAAATGTTTTCCAACACTTAAATTTAGATTCTCGTGAACAAATTTAAGAAAAAATAAATTCAATCAAATTATTTAGCAATGCTGTTGTTAAGAAAACTAATGGAACTACCAACATTTGAAACTTAAAATTTTAAACTTGCCCAATACTAAAGAATTCATTGTACTATTAACAAAAACAATTTTACATGTAGTATTCAACTTTTGAAAAAATTCTGGTTTTCGATTGAGATACAAAGAACGAATCAATCATCAACTGAAAGTTAAGAGTTAGATAGTGCTATGAATTTATAAATAGAAATTTTAATTGTTGATGTAAATTAATTTTATAAATTGTGCGTATCTTTGATTTGTTCAGTGCCCTGTTTTCCTCTGTTTTTGAGGTGCTTGTAGTTGTGACAATTTTAGTTAAAAAACCATCTTGCTAGATTACTGTTACATATATATAAAGCACTTTTAAATCCCTGGAACTTTCAAGTGAGCTGATCGGAGGGTAAACAGAACTTTCAGGTAGGAAGTCCATAGGGTAGACAGGAGTTTTATTGGTATCAAACAGACCAAAACGGCGCGCCTCGGCCCCAGTCTTCTGATTCTCATTGAACAGTGTAAAAATATATGTCTCAATTATCGTTCCAGGTCTCTTTGGTGTTCCGGCATTGGACAAAACATGCTTGATGAGATTGTTGTTGTAAGTTCGGGCATTGTCTACAGTAGCCACGGCATTGCCTGTAGTGGGCCACCCACTTTCAGTTATTACAATTGGAATATTGGAATGTCCCAGCTTTTCCATAGCAGATATAAAAGCGTCCACAAAAACGTCGAACAAGTTGTTATACATTAGATTGCCATCAGTCACCACAGTACTTGTCGATCTAAACAGTGAATAGTCTGCAGAAGTTGAACCTGCGGAGTTTTTGTAGCTGAAGTATGGATAGATGTGGGCCATGAAAGGGGAGCCATTATCTGATAGAAACTTAAGGATAGCACTCATATCCTCACCAAATGTTCCCTCAGAGGGAGGAAATGAGTTGTTCAACACGGACGTTGGGTATGGTGTGGAGACCTTGATGTTGTTCTGCAGATCGGCGTTCCTCAATGCCCTCTGAATGTTTTCCATTGCAGGCAGGAGATACGAAATGAGTGTTCTATTTAAAAATACCTCGTTTCCCACTGCAATGTATTTGATGTTGACAGAAGGATGGAATTTATTTAATGTTGTCATTCACCCATATGTTCGCTACATCCTGATCACCTGCAATCGTCTGAAGCTCAGCGTTGCCAACTCCCACTATCACTTCGATTCCAGAATTCTTCAGGGCCTGCAGGGCGTCCTGACTTGCAAAGTATAATCTCACCTTTCCTATGTTGTTTGACTGCATCAGATTCACCACCTCATTGTGAGAAGGCAAGCTGTCTGAAAGCATTCCATAGCATACTCCTATCTTTTCACCATCTGTGAGAAAATTAAGAGATTTATATGTGTGAATATTAAGAGATTTCGTCAAAATGAGATGAATACGAATTACTTTTAGTACGACAAAACTTAGTTTAGTTCTATTTAATTTTTTTAAAGTTAATATATGGGATTTCATTGACAGGTCATTTTCACAAATTATTAATACTAAAAAAACAAGGGTATTTTCTTAAGTTTTCAAGGAATGTCTTTTTCGTATTGTTTATGTTGGCATTATAACTGGTTGATTTTCCTGTGTGTTATCCATTCTTCATTTTTAAAGAATTTTGCTTGCTATAGTCTCTGACTGATTCTGTAACAGAAATAGGATCCCAGTTTTCTTTTAGGTTCCCAATTTTCCTTTCAATGTAATCAAAATTATAAAATAGCTCTAAACTATAAGATTAAATTAGCAACTAGTAGTAGCCACCAGATAATATTACAATACAAGAAAAGCACTACCAAAACAAGTCAGGGCAATTGGGAAAAATATCTAATGGACCACTCTCATAGTAGATGGAGCTGTCAATCAGTGACTACAAGCCCTAGTATAAGCTACATTTATCGAAACTGCAACCATTGAGTGAATCATCGGTCCCACTGCCTCACCCAACCCTTGAAATTTAAAGCATTGTATACCCTTCACCCTTCACAATACCCTAACCAGTCTATCATCTTCCAATAGAGGCATTGTGTATCCACTAGTAATCCCTGTACCATAGCTTTTTCTTATAATCATACAAATGTGCTGGCAAATTTTCTCAATGTCTGCATCTTCAGCATCAATTCCTACATCGTAGCATCTATAGTTTTTATATCAACCTCAAACCCAACTACAGGCTTCTTTTCCTCTCCTCCTGGTGTCACAGGACTTGTCTGGAAACCCGCATTATCCCTGTCGTCAATATCCCCTTCAACAGGATAGCGCAGCAAAGAGAAAAGAAACTTTCATGTACAACTACATCACCCATTGCCACTGATTCTGTAAGAGGAATAGAACCCAAATTTGCCTTTTTCATCCAATCAAAAACATATAATAAGATTAAACCAACCTCTCAATTATTCCTTTTAGAGAACTATGTTTGTAATAACCTTCTATACTGTAACAGGAATAGAACTCTAATTTCTCTTTTTAATCTAATGAAAAAAATATAATATCTGTAAGATTATACTGACAACCAATAGTTGCCATCGCATAAAATTGCAAAACAACCACAGAACTACCAAAACACATTAGGGCAATTGTGAAACACAATCATTTCCTCTAGAGGCTTTGACATGTCAAATTGGATGGCCAAAAACATAAAACCTAGCTTTAAGGTGGTTGATCATAAGCTAATAGTCAGAGCTCAATCAGTCCAATCTTCCACTTCCCTACTTTCCAGTTAAGATATATTCTTAAGATTCACCCCTTCATTTGTCAAGTAAGCCAGTATCCCATTCTGTGTTAGGAGCCCCTGTTTTTTAAGTTTGCACAAGGCTTATATTGTGGGTGGAGTTGAAAATTTTCCAGGCTAGTTTAGGAGATTTTGCAGATTTTGCAGTAAAATTTAGATTCTGACAATAATTTTGAGGATAATATCTTATTCAAATACCATCTTCCCAGAAAAAACCAGCTAAATAATTTCTTATGCAACTGAGTGTCTCGATAAGAGTGAACCTCACCTGCATGGGCTATGTAGAATGAAACGACAATGAGAAGAGCCAAAGCATAGCAATCTTTATTTCCTTGCTGGGAACCCATTCTTTTTGTGAGACCAGGCAAATCCTCCAAGCCCAAACATATAAATGTTTACTATCTATGCTCTGTAATTATAGAGAGCAAATCTGACATTTCTTATGTCAGTCAAGTTAGTCTTGGCCGGTGGAAGAACGGCAATTGCAAGAAGAATCAACGGAAGCATTAAACGGCAATTGCAGTCAAGTCATTTAAAAAAAGACCCCGCTATTCTCCATACAGAATAGCACGAAAGTACAACTAACCATACATAAAAAGAGGCATACAAATTCGCTAACATGCAATGACATACAGCGACGGGGCCGTTTGTTGAACGGAGAGCCGATACGGTGGTCACTTTTCAAACCCTCCCAAATGCTTTCCCTCTAAATCCGTTTAAATTTAATGTTGTTTTTTATTTTAGTGTATATATCATATTTGATTTCAGAAATAGACAAACGTCTTGCAGATCGAAGTAAATGGTAATCACAATTTTGGCAGGTATATGTTTATGTTCAATTAAATAGACAGTGCAGGTATGCTTGCTGTTGGGATTAAGGTGTTTCAATGATCTTAAAAGTTTTCAGTGGATTTAATTTAATTAGTTTTAATGGTCTTATGTTGCTGATTTTAATCTTATAATATAAATTTTCAAAATGTGATCAACAAGCATTGAGGAGAGAAGGAAATTGTGACACTTGTCACAAGAAGGGAACTTTGAAGAAGAAAAATTCTTAGGAGCTCCTCAAAGTTCCCTCCAAGCGACATGTGGCAATTGCTTCCTATTCTTTAGCACTAATTTGGAAAAAAATTCGATAGGATCATATCTTCCACGTGAATAAACCTCGAGAAAAATACAAAATTCTATTTTGGCAAAAGACTTGATTTTCTTGAACACCTTGCATTTGAGGAATAAATAATATTTGCGTTTAATATTATTTATGCAAGAGTTATCCAAAAAGGAGTTCCCATTTATGTGTGGCAGATTCATTGAATAAGGATGCTTTTGAGAAGGTTGATTTTGCTCATTTGCTTTCCTTTTAATTGGCATTGAAGAGCTTGGCCAACTTTGATATCATTAGTGGGTTATAGCCTGGTTTTTTGTGCAAATCTTTTTTTAGTAGGAGCTTTTATAGGTAGAAGTTTCTTAGCTTAGTCATAGATCTAAGATGGCAAGCCCATCTAGAAGGATAGAGATGGAGAAATTTAATGGTGGCAATTTTGGGCTTTGGAAACCGTAGATGGAAGACATGGTTGTTGATAGAGACTTGTCGGACTAAGCCTCAAACAATAGGGTAAGATGCTAGGGATACATTGGATCAAAAAGCAAGGGTTTGATAAGACTTTGTCTAGCTGACTTTGTGCTCCTTAATGTTCATGAGGAGAAGACTATAGCTACACTTTGGAAAAAGCTTGGTGATATTTATAAAGGGAAATCCTTGGTAAATTAGCTCTTTTTGAGGAAAAAGTTGTATTCTTCGAGACTGGAGGAAGGAGGATCTGTTGCAGATCATATGAATGCTTTTAATATTTTGGTTGTGCAACTACGCTCTATTGGTGTAAAAATGGATGATAAAGAAAGATGCATGCTCCTATTCTGTTCTTTGTCCGATTAATGGGATCCCCTTGTAATGGTTATTGGAAGCACAACAACCACTTTCAAGATGAAAGATGTGGTTTCTTTGTTATTGTTTGAAGAAATGCAGAGGAAGTCTTCTAAGATGGCTAATGAGGCTCTTTTTGGTCGTGGAATATCAATAGAGAAAGGCAAGAAGAAGGACAATAAAGGCAAGTCAAAGTCTCCAAGGAGATCCAAATTCCCTAGTAAAAAGTCCAAGGCTAAATGTTGGAACTGCGGCACATCCGGTCATTTATAGAAAGCTTGTAAGGAGGAGAAGAAAAAGGAAAATAGGAAAGCCTCTAATTTTGATTCCAACTGATCCTCTTGAGTTGATGCAGATGCTTTTTCATTGCTTTGGCAATCCATACATCAGAAGATGTATGGTTGATTAGATTAGGTGCTTCCTTCCACATGACCTCTCACAGGGGTTGGTTCTCAAAGTATAAAGATTATGATGGTGGGAAAGTGTACTTGGGTGATGACTCTCACTTGAAGATTGATGGCCATGGAAGAGTCAAGATCTGATTTCCCAATGGTAACGTGAAGGGGATTGATGATGTATTGCACATTCTTGGTTTGACACAAAACCTTCTTTATGTTAGCAAGATGAGCAATGTGGGAATGCAAATTGTTTTCTTGCAAGGTGGATGCAAGATGACTAGAGGTTATGTGGTGCTTGCTAAGGGTGTTCAACTACGCACTCTGTATAAGCTAGATGCATGCATGGTTTACTACAATAGTGCTTCTATGAATTCCAAGAAACAGGCTTTGAAATCTTCATCCTCATTGTTTTTGAGGATCAGCATAGCGCATAGAAGGCATAACTTAGCGCTTTTAGTCTAAACTGCAACACATCATCAAGACATATTAGAGCATAACCTTTCTAGTCAGAAACCATTTTCAAAACTCTGAGTTAGCACGTAACATAGGCAGCTTAGCGCATAGGGAATTTCCTATTAGATCATTAGTTAGCGCATCCAGTCTTTGTTTTAGCGCATGGTAAAAACACAGAAAAACAGAGAGTAAACTAGGGATTTTGGAAAAAAATTATCACCAATCCTAAACACCCTTTTGGGCCTTTTGTCAAACTCACTAGTCAAAATCCGAACCAGATTATCAAAGAAAACAATTCCACAATCCAACAAGCATCCTTAAAACAAATTCGTCGAATCTTAAACTAGCTCGAGATAAGACTTCATCTAACCAAAATCAGACAGTACCATCACATTGATCAAAGTTTCACCATCTAACGGATCCTATCACAAACAAAATACAGAGTTTAATCCTTAAGTTGTCAAATTGAGTTTCCATATTAGGAGACTCTTATCCATATCATTTGACACACTTTGTCGTGGCGGCGAACCTAAACCTCTACTTGATAAAGTAAGCTTGAGTTTTTCAAAAAAAGTATCACAATCCAACATCAAAGGAAACCATTGATCATTCGTGTATGACCACTCCTCATATTTTGAGAAGAACAAGTATTCATCACAAAACTGAGTTGAAGAAGAGACAACCTAGTTCTAAAAAACTTGCAAAAAGGAATAAGTTTCTCTATATTAATCACCAACTTTTTAAATCACATCGCGCATTCTTGCATCACATGTGATTGCATATTCAAAGCAAATCAAAAGAGTTTGACAAAGAACCTTTAAGAATCAGAGCTTATATTTAGAAAGCGACATTCAACCAACGCTTAAATCATGGAGGAAGGATCAACCTCGCTTTATTCCCACAATTCTGTATCACTTATAACGAAGCTCGACTTGAACCACCAACCCCTGAGAGAGAAGAAGAAGATGAAACTCCCTTTGTAACCGAAATTTTTTATTGAGAAACGTATTCTATCCACCAAACATCATCAAAAACTTCGATACAAATAAATGCCTGTTGTCACTCGCTCTCAAAGAAACAAGAAAAGTGAATCACAACCAGAGTCCAAGTATGGGCCGTAGATTATCCAGTCCAAGTATGGGCCATAGATTGTCCTTTCTAGGTGTCTATTGTTTTTGGTGGTATCACTACTTGTGAGTTTCTCTATGGACCGGTTTGGCAGTTATGTAATGGGTACGGGCCCTCTCCCACATTTATTAATCAAAATTGTATAAAATTCATACTAAAAATGTTTAAAGTGGCCGAAAATGCAAACAAAACAAGAAATTATAACCACTTAAGAAATAAGAATAAAGTGATAGAGAAAGACAACACAACTAAGACTAATAAATATAAATTAAAGCGAGAAATTAACTAAATAAAAAATCAAACTAAAAAATATTGAACCTAAACAAAATGAAACCAAAACAAGCATTAAAATAATAATTACTAGACAAAAAATAAGAAACTTGTAACAACCTCTAATATACTAACCAACTAATCAAAAGAAAGCTTATTTACATATATTTCTTGTAATTGTCAGCAGTAACCATTACAAGTGGGTTTGACCAAATTTTGGCATACATAAAGGACAAACTGCATGTAACATTCTTATTTGAATCTTAGAATCTATTAAAACATGATGTTATTAGCGGTCATACCCTTATAACATTCATATATAATGTTCTAATATAAGGTTATAAAACCTTATATATTATATGCTTTATAAGAATATCAAATTTGAAATAATTATTATAATCTAATAACTAATAGATTATTAATTAGTTATCAATGGGGGTTATCAAAAAGGTGTGACTAGTGAAGCCACCCTTCCTCATATATTTAAGGAGGTACTCCCTCATTTGAGAGAAGTGAAAATTTGGATATTTATAGTGAGCTCTATCACTATGCACAAGAGGTATTATTTGTCATGTAGAAGTATTCCAATGTATCCCCAAATTCAAGTCAATTTTGTCATAGACTATATTTTGTAAGTGTATTAAAAAAATGGTGCTTTATGGGTTTTTTACCCAAAAGGGTTTTCCCCATGTTTATTTTGTGTAATGTGTTAATTTATGGCTGCATGATTCTTTATGCACTTTTTTTTATATATTGTTTATAATGATTAGTCTCCTAAGATCCTAATTTCTAATAGAATTTGTCAAGACGTCAACACATTGTGCAAATTTCTACACATCATGATCTCGTCTAACTAATATCTTCCAAAATCAAACTAAAATCTACTAACATTTCATTATTATCATTTATGAAGTAAAAAACATGAAATCTCAATCATTGGTTTAGTTATAAATGCACTAGGCATAACGCACAAGTGTGAAATTGACACAAGGTGCAATTTGTGACACTACAATACTAATAGGCAATTTTGAACAAATTTTAACAGAAACATAAAATCTAACAAAACTAAACCTTATTATATATTTTGTGACATATTTAATGGTAATAAATTGATCGATTGCATCGACAATACCATGAATAATACTCTCATCCGAAAGCTCTAGAAGGAGCTTTGAGAGATGAACCTAGATAGGAACCTTATTAATCTTGATAGTGTAAAACTAGTAGACAATCTTTTAAAATGAAGCAATGCATTACCAAGAAACCAAGGACCTCAATACAGAACTTTGGTGTGCCCATCAATTATTGGAATGATAATAGAAGGAATTCGTTTCTCAAAGAGATCACCTAGACTAATCCAATTGCAAGCCAACATTCATCATTGTAGATTCTCTATCCATCCACCCATCAAGAATATAAAGAATAGGGTCATGTAAGAGGTGCATCAAAATGAGAATGTGAGACCACTAAAGAGTGACATCCCCAATCCTCCACTCTTGCAACACACTCAAGAGAGGAGAAGGCACATTAGGGAAATCTTCTGTAACAGTCTGATTGGTAGAAAGAGGAAGGGGGGCGATGTCGCAAGAAGGGACCCATTACACATGTCGTCCTAAGAATAGAGAGAGATAACATACTGAACCTAGCAATACGGCTAAAGGAAGAGAAATTTTGGCCCCACGAAGGAGGTCTAGCAACAACCCTCCATCATCCTCAATGACTCCAAAGGCCTCCTCATCCATGCCATCCTCCAAAATATATCCAAAATTGTCAATTATGTGATGTCTTATAAAGGATTAAGAATAACTATATTTGAATTGATTATATTGCTAATATATTGCTTCAATATCTAGAGGTTAGTTTTTTTATTAAATGGATAACAATATGTCACCTATATTTGTGTTTCTTCATATTATTTTTTGTTTAAAACTAAATGATTTTCCTTACTACACTACTTTTCTTATAGGTTGATATTGGAAAGTGGAAATATATATTTATTGAGGATAATCATAATAAATGATAACCATCTCTTAATGTAAATTGATTGTAATATTTAATACATGAGATTTTATAGCTTATTTTTCTTACTCAAAATTTATATTATGTAAGTTTGTAACACTTTTTTTTGGTACAATATTTCATTACTCACTTGCAAGGAAATCACTATAAATCAATCAATTGACAAATGAAGTGATTGAATGATCATCAATGAAGACATTTATAATCAATATTAATTGATATTTCTCCTCAATTCATCAATTGACATGAAGTTTGCAATAAGATGTCAAATTCTTTGACCAATAAGTATCTCAATGATTAATTTTATTAGTAATTTTGATTAAAAAGTATCTCAATGATATTCTATAAAGTAAATCGCATTCATCAAATTTATCTCCGTCCTTCACAATATGCTCTTCGAGTCACATATGCAACAAAAAAATGGAACTACTTATCAAATTGTAGAGCTGTGAATCCCTGTCTCGAAAACCTCTTTTACTAGTAATGAACATGCACAAACGACTTGGTGTGCCTGGTATGGCTTGGTTCCCACCTCACCTACTTCTTTTCTTTGTTGAGACTTGGTGAGTTCGGATAGAAGGTTGTGGGAAGCCTTTCAAAATCAACTAAGTAGTTTTAATTACCTTGGCTTTGCTATTATAAGCATAAGATTTATATGGGAGATGGTTTGGGGCTTTCCAAAACCCCTATGTTTCTGATTAGGTAATTTTGGTTTTTTTGAGAACCTGTTCTCACTGGTTATTTCTTTGGTCAAAAGCATGCTTCAAAAAAGGTTTGTCCTTTCTTGGTGTCTATTGTTTTTCGTGGTATCACTACTTGTGAGTTTCTCTATGGACCGGTTTGGCAGTTATGCAATGGGTACGGGCCCTCTCCCACATTTATTAATCAAAATTGTATAAAAGTCATACTAAAAATGTTTAAAGCAGCCAAAAATGCAAACAAAACAAGAAATTATAACCACTTAAGAAGAAGAATAAAGTGATAGAGAAAGACAACTAAGACTAAGACTAATAAATATAAATTAAAATGGGAAATTAACTAAATATAAAATCAAACTAAAAAATATTGAACCTAAAAAAAATGCAACCAAAACAAGCATTAAAATAATAATTACTAGACAAAAAATAAGATACTTGCAACAACCTCTAATATACTAACCAACTAATCAAAAGAAAACTTATTTACATATATTTCTTGTAATTGTTAGCAGTAACCATTACAAGTGGGTTTGACCAAATTTTGGCATACATAAAGGGCAAACTGCATGGAACATTCTTATTTGAATCTTAGAATCTATTAAAACATGATGTTATTAGGGGTCATACCCCTATAACATTCATATATAATGTTCTAATATAAGATTATAAAACCTTATATATTATATGCTTTATAAGATTATCAAATTTGAAACAATTATTTTAATCTAATAACTAATAGATTATTAATTAATTATCAATGGGGGTTATCAAAAAGGTGTGACTAGTGAAGCCACCCTTCCTCATATATTTAAGGAGGCACTCCCTCATTTGAGAGAAGTGTAAATTTGGAGATTTATAGTGAGCTCTATCACTATGCACAAGAGGTATTATGTAGAAGTGTTCCAAAGTATCCCCAAATTCAAGTCAATTTTGTCATAGACTATATTTTGTAAGTGTATTAAAAAAATGGTGCTTTATGGGTTTTTTACCCAAAAGGGCTTTCCCCATGTGTATTTTGTGTAATGTGTTAATTTATGGCTGCATGATTCTTAATGCACTTTTTTTATATATTGTTTATAATGATTATTCTCCTAAGATCTTATTTTCTAATAGAATTTGTCAAGACGTCAACACGTTGTGCAAATTTCTACACATCATGATCTCGTCTGACTAATATCTTCCAAAATCAAACTAAAATCTACTAACAGTTCATTATTATCATTTATGAAGTAAAAAACATGAAATCTTGATCATTGGTTTTGTTATAAATACACTAGGCATAATGCACAAGTGTGAAATTGCACAAGGTGCAATTTGTGACACTACAATGCTAATAGGCAATTTTGAACAAATTTTATCAGAAACATAAAATCTAACAAAATTAAACCTTATTATATATTTTGTGACATATTCAATGGTAATAAATTGATAGATTGCATCAACAATACCATGAATAATACTCTCAACCCAAAGCTCTGGAAGGAGCTTTGAGAGATGAACCTAGATAGGAACATTATTAATCTTGATAGTGTAAAACTAGTAGACAATCTTTTAAAATGAAGCAATGCATTACCAAGAAACCAAGGACCTCAATACAGAACTTTGGTGTGCCCATCAATTATTGGAATGAGAATAGAAGGAATGTGTTTCTCAAAGACATCACCTAGACTAATCCAATTGCAAGCCAACATTCATCATTGTAGATGCTCTATCCACCCACCCATCAAGAATATAAAGAATAGGGTCATGTAAGAGGTGCATCAAAATGAGAATGTGAGACCACTAAAGAGTGACCTCCCCAATCCTCTACTCTTGCAACACACTTAGGAGAGGAGGAGGCACATGAGGGAAATCTTCAATAATAGTCTGATTGGTAGAAAAAGGAAGGGGGGCCATGTCGCAAGAAGGGACCCATTACACATGTCGTCCTAAGAATAGATTGAGATAACATACTCAACCTAGCAATACGGCTAAAGGAAGAGAAATATTGGCCTCATGAAGGAGGTCTAGCAACGACTCTGGTTTTGTTCTTATTCAAATCTGACTCCAACTAAACGAAGACGATGATTTTGGCGCCTTTTCAATTCTTCCGTTGATTGCGCGCAATTGCCGTTGTTTCACTGGCCAAGTCTCTGACTTGACTGACTTTTGTAATGTTAGTTTTGTTCTCTATAATTAGAGAACGTAGATGAGTAAACATTTATATGTTTGGGTCACAAGGATTTGTCTGGTCTGGCGAAGCAGCATAGCTTCCCGGCAAGGAAATAAGGATTCCTATGCTTTATCGTTAACAAGATTGTCAAGATTATTTATCTCCAGTTTTGTGAGGCTAAAGGTTGATCTTAGGAAGACAAATTATAAAGACATTGAGGTGGAGTCTAAGAAGAAAAAGAAAGCTAAAGGGAGTTTAAAAGAGCATGCAAGGAACCTTCACTGGTAGGTCAAGTTTCTTTTACTCAAAAAGCATTAAATTTTATAAAAAAAAACTATTTGATTGATTTTTATTCTACATATTTTATGTTGTTTTTGTGCTACTTCGCTGCAATCTAGACTTAGATTTTTTTGGATGTTAGTTATGTTGGTATTTTTGTTTCTAAATTCTTCTATTTTGTAAGGGATTGGGACCTTATTTTCCTTTTTATGTATCAAAAACATTTCTAAATATTTTTATCATGTGTGTATTAAATGAATGTCGTTTTTGTATAATATAGATATTTATAAACCAAAAGAGCTTACTACTACTGTATGAATGAAGAGAATATTATATCTTAATGTGTGCAAATTATATGTACATGAAATAATCTAATTTGATTTATCTTATAAAATGAGTTGTTATAGGTAAAGAAAGAGTAGAGCTTTGTCAAAGATCAAACTCCTTTTTAAGTTAGACTAGGCTATGTGATGAATCCTAGTCCAGGATTTGGCCATTGTCGAGGTTTTCTACTAGGCAACAAAAATCTTAGACTCTTAATCTTCCCTCCCCCCTCGTCATGAATCAATGGCAGGCATGTATGTCGTCCTTGTGCTTTACCTCCTCTTCCACCCGTGGCTGTCTACTAAAGCCCAAACGACCTTCGTCTTTCCCAAACTGACTAGTTTAACCAGTAGAAACTTGTCAAGCCTGTATTTGCAAGGGAACGCTGTATTTTGTAACGAAACCCAATCTTATAGGTATCCGCTTGACCAATCATTCATAATACATTACTGGTAGTGTTTTACATTCAGAAGTTGTGCGTATGAAAGAGCGCAGGTTCAAGAATGCAACTTCTAGTTTCATATTCGCCCTGGCTCCGCCTCCACAGAATTCGATAAGTGGGAATGGACTGACATTTATCATAATGCCCAAAAAGACACATAAGGGAGGGCAACAAGATTCATACCTTGGTTTGTTCAATTTCACAAGCTTGGGACAACCTCCAATCATCTGTTTGCAGTCGAATTCGACACAGTAAAGAACCCAGAATTCGATGTCATCAATGACAATCACGTTGGCTGGTGACCAGTTCATTCAATTAGATCTAAATGGGAGAAAGAATATTCAAGCTTGGATTGACTATGATCATCTCCACGATCAGCTCGATGCTACCATAGCTCTGGCCGGTTCACTTCGCCCGGAAAGACCACTGCAATGGAAGAAAAATTTTGAGTTTGGGATTTGAAGGTTTTTGGCAAGGTTTACAAAGGAGTCCTTCCTAGTAATGGCTTCCAAGTTCCAAGTGGCTCTGAAATCTATCTTTTGAGAGATCAATGAAGGCTCTCATAGAAGAAATTTCAACTCTTCCTGGCTTCAAATCTATCTTTTGATTAGTGCATTTTCTTGATGCTAAACAGATTTGAAAGATGGTTCCAGAGTGTCTCACCTTTGTAAAGATATCTGTAAGTTGTTCTTGAGCCTTTACCTCAATTTTACATATTTTTTCTGAACTGAATTTCAAATAAATTAATATTTCAAATCAAAATGCTTTGTCGTACTGTGATCGATAAGATTCTCAACCAATTTAATTACATACATGTTGTCACAAAAAGGTCATTGCAGGCTAAATTTGTTTCTCCCCATATCCTCTATGACTTTTCAAAACTATAATGATTGTGTATGTTAAAAAGTGACTACAATATATTCTATTTCTTTAGATGAAAAAGAAAATGTAATTTGCTTTTTTTGATCTCCATGGAACTAAAGCTAAACAAAGTGAGATACAATTACCAAATGTAGACATCTGATCTTCCAAACTTCCTCTCCAATCAAAGTCACTAAAGACAACAAGTTGATACCTTTTTGAGTTGCATAATAAGAAATACTAAAACTTGTAGTACCTTTCACATACCTCAATATCTTCTTGTTTTTCTTCATATGAATTTTGGATAGCTTAGTCATATACCTTGAAACAAGAGAAACTAAATAAGTAAATTATGGTCGTGTGAGTTAGAAACGTCAATCTTCCAACAAAACTTTCATAAGTTGTTTCACCATCTATTTTAGTAATATCTTCTCTACGTAACCCACCTTCATAAGTAGATGGAATGGATGTTGCTTTACATTCAATCGTACCAAATTTTTAACATTGTCTTTTGCATATTTTATTTGATAAATAAAAATTCTATCCTCACTATGATGAACCTCAATTTATTAGAAAGTATTGCATGAGACCTAGACCTTTCATTTCAAATTTGTTCATTATTAACAATTTTGGATTCATCCCTCATATTAAAACTACTACCCATATACAACAAATCATCAATATAAAAATCTCCTTTCTTATAGTGAAGAGTAGGCCCACTCTTGTTTCTCTTGAATTCATTATACTAAAACTATCCATTTATCCTAGCATACCATCTCTTGATGCTTGCTTGAGGCCAAACAAAACCTTCTTTAGATTGTATACTTGGTGTTATGGTTCTTTACCTTGCACTTCAAAACCCTATGTTTGTTGGACATAGAAATCCTTTTCTAACTACCCATTTATGAAGACACGTTTCATAGTAAAACCATTATTCTAATGGTTTGTTGTTTTGCTAGTGATGGAAATATATCTTCATAATCTATTGCATACCTTTGTATGAAGCCTTTTACAGCTAACTATGCCTTGCATCTTTCAACACTCCTATCAATGTTGTACTTAGTCTCAAGTAAATCCACATTGTAACGATATTTTTCTTCTCATTTGGAATCTATGTAAGTTCTCAAGAATCATTCCTATTAATAGAATCTACCTCTTCTTGCATTGCTTGCACCCAAACCTCATTAGTACATGCATCTTCAAACAATAATAGTTCAAATTTAAATTGTGAAAGTAAAGTAAAATTCATTATCTCACCTCTCAAATTATCTTCATATGCTTTACTTATTTTCCTCTAATAAATGTTGCTTCAAATTCTTGTCTATCTTGGAGAAACTTTGACTTGAAGTTAGACTTACACTAAAATTAAAAGAGGTGCTAATTTATTGACTTGTAGTGCCAAAAACTAAAATATTAGTGGATTTAACTCATTCAGATTATTATCATTGAGACTATCATTAAAAATAGATTTTGACTCCTCAACATGTCTTTCTTGATGTCTCTACACTCTTCTTGCATCAAAAATCACATCACTTGACACAACCATACTATTACTAAGAGGATTTCACAACCTAAACTCTCCCTTCATCAAAAGATAACATATCCTGACACAAAAATACTATTCGTGAGAGGATTAGACAACCTATAGTCCTCAATTTGTTCACCATACCAAACAAAAATGTATGATTTACTTTTTTGGATCTAAATTTATTCCTTTTGACCAACTACATGAACACAAACTTCAAAATAATTAGCACTATTCTTTCTCTCATTCTAGGCTTCATAAGGTGTCATGGCAAGTGCACTAGTGAGATTTTATTTGAGAATATTCACTACTATAGAATCTACATTAGCCCAAAAAGAAAATGCTCAATCTCTTGGTTTGAAATATAACCCTTATCATTTTCACCATTGTATGACTCTCCCTTTCAATGATGTCATTTTTTTGAGGTGTGTAAGAAATAGTGAGTTGTCTTTAGATGTCACTAAGATTACAATAATCCGTAAAATCTCTTGAACAAAATTACACTCTATGATTGGTCCTTAAGACCTTTTTTTATCATCATTTTCATTTTCCACGAGGACTTTAAGATTGTTGAATACATCAAAGGCTTGATTATTTTGGTCTTAAAAAAAATTAAAACAAACACTTTCAAGAATAATTAATAAAGTATATCAAAATGAACTAACTAAAGTTGATAATGGATGCTCCATGTGCATTGCTTTCTAAAAATTTCTCTTCTCCATGTAAAAAACAAACATTTAAAAATTGATGTTCATTGTATCTAAGATCTTGTTCAAGCTCATGTTTTTCATCTGGATTATTATTTTAGTAATGAGACATGTTCACTATGAACATGATACAAACCAACTCCATAGAATACTTGATATGATAAAGGTAAACATAAAAAAGAATGATAATATAATGTTCTCACCTCTTTTATATTTCCTCTCGATGTATATTTTATTCTAACCAATCTTAAGAATTTTAAAAAAAAATTGTCTAAATTTTTCCATATTTTAAAATTGATCTATTATTAAAAATTTTCAGATACTTCTTTTAGGTTTTTTTTTTTTTTAATTTTAATAAAGGACGAATCAATCATCAACTAAAAACTAGAGTTAGATTGTGGTCAGGATTTGTAAATGGAAATTTAAATTTTTAATCTAAATTAATTCAATAAATTGTGCTTTAGCAGTGCTCTGTTCACCTATGTTTTGGAGGTGCTTGTGACAATTCTAGTTAAAAAAATATTTTTCTAGACTACTATTAGATATATATACACCACTTTTAAATCCCTGGAACTTTCAGGTGAGATGAACACAGGGTAGACAGGAGTTTTGTTGGTTTCAAACAGACCAAAATATTGTCCATAGCAGATATAAAAGGCTACCCGATTTCAGTTATCACACTTGGAATATTGTCCATAGCAGATATAAAAGTGTCGACTTTAGCGTCAAACAAGTTGTTATACATTAGATGCCATCAGTCACCACAGCGCTTGTCTGCAAAAATTCAATCTCTGTTGTATTTGTAGCTAAAGTATGGATAGACACTGGCCAGGAAAGGAGGGTATTTATCTGACAAAAACTTAAGTATGGCACTCATATTCTCACCAAATGTTCCCTTGGAGGGAGGAAATGAATTGTACAGCACGGACGTTGCGTGTGGTGTAGAGACCTTGATGTCGTTCTGCAAATTGGCGTTACTCAATGCCTTCTGAATATTGTTCATAGCAGGCACGAAATATGAAACGTATGCTCTGTTTGCAAAAACCTCGTTTTCCACTGCAATGTATTTGATGTGGACAGGACAGAATGGTTTAATGTTGTCATTCACCCGTTCGCTACATCCTGGTCACCTGCAATCGTTTTAAGCTCAGTGTTGTCAACTCCCACAATCACTTCTATTCAAGAATTCTTCAGGGCCTCCAGCGCGGCTTGATTTGCTTGGTATAATCTCACCTTTTCTATATTGTTTGACTGCAACATATTCACCACCTCATCGTGAGAAGGCAAATTGTCTGAAAGCATTCCATAGCATACTCCTATCTTTGCACCATCTGCTAGACATTAAAAGAAAGGATTTATGCGTGAATATTAAGAGATTTTATTAACATGAGATAAATACATTTTACTTTCAACACAACAAAATTTAGTTTATTTCAATTGAATTTTTAAAGAAAATATATGGAGTTTTATTAACAGGTCATTTTAATAAACTATTAATGCTAAACTATTGGGCAATGTCTTTAAGTTTTCAAGGAATGTCTTTTTCATGTTGGCATTAACTGTTTCTTTTTCTATTTGCTGTCCATTATTCTTATTAATGAATATTTTTTTGCTATAGTCTCTGACTGATTCTGTAACAGAAATAGGATCCAACTTTCCTTTAGGATCCTAATTTTCCTTTTTATCTAATAAAAAACATAAAATATCTCCATACTATAAGAGCAAACTAGCAACCAATAGTAGCCACCTGACAGTATTGCAAAACAAGCACAGCAGTTAGCACTCCCAAAACACATCAGGGCAAATAGTGAAACCATCCAACGGGCCATTCTCATGGTAGGTGGAGCTGTCAATCGGCAATTATACGACCTAGTATAAACTCCATTGATCGAAACTGCAACCTGAACCAATTCCATTGAGGGAATAATTTGTACCACTGCCTCACCAAACCCATGACTTTATAACCTTCACCTTGATCCACACTACCCTAAACAGGTTATCATTTTCCAATAGAGGCGTTGTATTGTGTTGATACTAGAAAGTTACTGTATCCCTGTACTTTTATTTTTATAATACAATTGCCCTGACAAATTTTCTCTGGCGTCTGCATCTTCTGAAGATATGATCGATGCATTGGAGATGAGATTTCTGTGTTGGATTGGAGATTGGATTGCTGCGTTGGAGATCATGATAATGATGCCGAGTCAAAGATCATATCTTTTTAGTTTTTTATCTTGTTTTTAGTTTTTTAGTTTTATGCTTTAATAAATCAGCAGTTTGCAAACTGCTATAATAAGGCTTTGTTTTTAGTTTTTTGAGTTGTCTTAGGAAATGAATCATCTGTAAAACAATTCAATATTATTGTAATTTACACATTCAATTTTTCGAATGTAATCGTTCAACTCAGTTTTGAGTAAAGTTAGTTTTTGATATGCAATAATGAAGGAAATGAAGCAGAACATGATACAAAAACAGAGTATGGAGAAAACAGAGCAGCACACAAGAAAGACAAATTTTTATTTATCAGACCATATTTTCCTTCTTCCATTCATCTCAAAAAATGATTACAAAATGCCTCTTTTAATGGAGGTCTTAGATGTTTCTAGAATGGGCAGAGGTAGCTGGAAACTTCCAGAATTTTGCATATAAAATAATGTTTTAAGACTATAGATGGTACGGTGGACAGGTTGGAGTAGATGTAAGTCCTGCTAATTCTGTAAACATTTGTGCATACGGAGCATGTGGATGGGGTAGGTGAGATTAGACTCCAACACTCCCCCTTAATCTCAACTACCAATATTCTATCAATTCTTTTGTTCTTTCCAGCTTTCTTCAACTATCTTTCTTTTTTGTCTGTGATCTCTTCTTTAGTTTTCTTACTAACTGGTTGTTGCTATAGCTACTGCATTTTTCAGCATTCACAATGTGTTCTCTTTAACTGATATCCTCCTCTGATTTTCTGATTTCTTTCATCAACTTGTCTTTCTTTCTTGTCCTCCAATTTTCTTCAACTACTGCTGTAGTCTCTCAATCTCTTTGATTTGAAGTCTTCAAAACATCATACAATCAGTAGTTGCCTTGCTAGACAATGGTTTCTTTTGGCTGAAAACATTTTTAATCCCTTTTGGACATTCAAAGCTTTCATTACTTCTATTGTTCTTCACATATGAACATTTGTACAATCTTTTGAACATACCTGTGAGCTTTTGCCAACTAGGTCCATAGGTCCATCCACAATCCATTTTCATACAACCTGGTATTGATTCTTTCTTCCAACACATTTTTTCAGAATGATTTCTTAAACCACAAATTTTACATGGATGTAAGTCCCAACACATTTCTTTTGTGTGTCCTTCTCTATTGCAATGAGAACACCTAATAGAATGGCTTTTATGCGTTGTTTTGCTTGAACTAGTAGCATCATTTTCTTTTCTTGGGACATATCCAAGACCTTCATACTTTGGCCTCATTATAGGCTCAATAGGCTCTCTAATTCTTTGTTCTTGTTTTCCCAATCCTTGACCTTTATAACCCATTTTCTTCATGATTTTTAAACCAATATTCTTATCATCACAACTAACATAATGTGTAAACACATTCTCATCTTCTTTCTTGCATTCTTTATCACAAACAGTTTCAACTAAATCACCTTCACTAAATGATGAACACAAATCTTTTGTGTCACATGAAGCATTACTAACTAGTGGTTTTAACTTCAAACATTCATTCTCTTTTTCAGATTTAAGAGTTCCCTTTTCTGTAAATTGTTTTCTTCTTCTAACTTTTTTGACATTTCTTCCAAATCATTAAACTTCCTTTTGACATCATCAAATAGCTGTAATTTCTCTTCTAATTCCTTATTTTTATCTTTGACTTCATTCAGTTCTTTTTCAAGATTATAATTTTCATCTAACAATTCACATTTTTCCATTTGCTTCTCTTTTAAAAGACATATCATTTCTGAAATTTTCTTATTACATTCCTTCAATTCTTCTTTTAAATCATTTGTTTTCTCTTTCTTTACTATATCAACTTTTCCCATTGAAACAAAAGAAATTTAAAGTTACCTTGTCTGATACTTGACTATGTTTCTGCTGCTGCAAATCGCCTCTTTTAAACAACTTATGCACCTTCACAGTCTTTGAATAGAAATTTTCCCTTTTACTAGTAAATCACCTTCTTCAAAGCTTGGTGTCTTGAGTTCAGCTTCTTTCTATGGCAACCCCCTTTCCATCAAAGATGCAGCCTTCTCTCACTTTTCTAAAGACAACCTCACATTACATGCTGCCAGCAGAGTTCTACTAAATACAGGATTTTTCAAACACAAGCCTCTCAAAGGGAGCAAACACAAACTCAAAGGAGCAAACACAAATGGATACCAGTGCTACCATTACTATATGCATGGTGACCATTATCTCTTAACAATCTCTTTGAACTCATTCAAACACAAGTACTATGACATTCTCACTGTGGAATGGGCAAACATATGCGATGGACTCCAAGCTTCAGCTTCTTCCTTGCTAGGTTGCTTCAAACTCTTCAAAAAATGCCAGTATTTCTTTTGTTCTCCCAACGGTGACTAAGTCAACTCAGGTCTTAATCTTTTGTTATCCTCCGTATGCTAGTGGTCAAACATTGAGAACTCCATTGTTCTCCAATCGGCTTAATATCCTTTTCTCGACTGAATAGCAGCTTTTCACAAATTTGATCGATTCTCCTTCCAAGTGGCAACTTCAGTAACCTGCCTTCTATGGCAGTGGCTTCTCTTTTTCTTCTCACAAATTACCTGTGATGCCATCCTTTAAGTTGCAGCTTCTTAGTCTCTATTTTCTGCAGCATTTCTACTTTTTCTTCAACATTTTTGCACTCCAATGAATCACCTTCTGTGGTAGCGGCTAGATCTCCTTCTATAGCTGTCTTTCTCTTTCTACAATTAGAGGCCTTGTCTTCAGACCTGCATTCTTCTTCTACCTTTGGCCTCCCTGGATTTTACTGTTGCTTAAAACAGCTAAGAACTATCCTTAGGCATCCTCAATTCCCAGCTAACACAATCGACCGGGCTCTGATACCACTGAAGGAAATGAAACAGAACATGATACAAAAACAGAGTATGGAGAAAACAGAGCAGCACACAAGAAAGACAAATTTTTATTTATCAGACCATATTTTCCTTCTTCCATTCATCTCACAAAATGATTACAAAATGCCTCTTTTAATGGAGGTCTTAGATGTTTCTAGAATAGGCAGAGGTAGCTGGAAACTTCCAGAATTTTGCATATAAAATAATGTTTTAAGACTATAGATGGTACGGTGGACAGGTTGGAGTAGATGTAAGTCCTGCTAATTCTGTAAACATTTGTGCATACGGAGCATGTGGATGGGGTAGGTGAGATTAGACTCCAACAAATAATAAGATATGCAGAGTTTCTCAGCTTAATATTTCTTTTAATCTAGTTAGTTTTTTTATATAAAATACTAAGATAAGCAGATTTTCTTAGCTGAATATTTCTTTCAGTATTTTGGGAGTATTGTTTGAATTATCATAATCTTTCATCTTCAGCATTAATTTCTAAATCATAGCATCTATAGCTTTTATATCAACCTCATACTCAACCACAGGCTCCTTGCCCTTTACTCCTGGTGTCAAAGGGCTTGTCTGGAAACCCGCATTATCCTTGTCCTCAACATCTATTTTCAACAGGATAGTGCATCAAGATAGTAAGGAAACTTTCATGCACAACTGTATCACCCACTGCCACTTTCAACATTCTTAGAAAATCATCCATAATGGTGCCTCTTGATATACCCATCCTGCCCATCATAAACTTACATGCTCCAATCCGAATGTCTAAACATTGATTGCCCACAAGAAGGAAGATGATAAATGTTGCATAAGCAATGATACAAAACTGCCTTAAGAACCGCTGCCAGTTATAGCACAATCAATTCTTCTGGAGGCTTTGAGATGCCAAATGGGATGGCCAAAAACACAACCTAGCATTAAAGTTTTTGAGCATAAGCTAATAGTTCAGAGCTCAATGAGGCCAATCTTCCACCTTCCTACTTTCCAAATAAGATATATCCTGTAAGATTCACTCCTCCATTTGTCATGTGATCCGGTATCCCATTCTGTGTTAGGAGCCTCTGTTTTTTAAGTTTGCAGAGGGATTATATTGAGGGTGGGATTGGAATGTTTTCCAACACTTAATTTAGATTCCCGTGAACAAATTTAAGAATAATCTTTTGAGGGAAAATTTCTTATTCAAGTACTATTTTCTGAAAATAATTCAATCAAATTATTTAGCAATATTGTTGTTAAGAAAACTAATGGAACTACCAACATTTGAAACTTTAAACTTGCCCAATACTAAATAATTCATTGTACTATTAACAAAAACAATTTTAGATGTAGTATTCAACTTTTAAAAAAATTTATGGTTTTCTTTTGAGATACAAAGAAGGAATCAATCATTTGCTAGATTACTGTTAGATATATATACACCACTTTTAAATCCCTGGAACTTTCAGGTGAGCTGAGCGGAGGGTAAACAGAACTTTCAGCTAGGAAGTCCATAGGGTAGACAGGAATTTTAGTGGTATCAAACAGACCAAAATGGCGCGCCTCAGACCCAGTCTTCTGATTCTCATTGAACAGTGTAAAAATATATGTCTCAATTGTCGTTCCAGGTCTCTTTGGTGTTCCTGCATTTGACAAAACATGCTTGATGAGATTGTTGTTGTAAGTTCGGGCATTGTCCACAGTAGCCACGGCATTGCCTGCAGTGGGCCACCCACTTTCAGTTATTACAATTGGAATATTGGAATGTCCCAGCTTTTCCATAGCAGATATAAAAGCGTCCACAAAAACGTCGAACAAGTTGTTATACATTAAATTGCCATCAGTCACCACAGTACTTGTCGATCTAAACAGCGAATAGTCTGCAGAAGTTGAACCTGCGGAGTTTTTGTAGCTGAAGTATGGATAGACGTGGGCCATGAAAGTGGAGCCATTATCTGATAGAAAGTTAAGGATAGCACTCATATCCTCACCAAATGTTCCCTCAGACGGAGGAAATGAGTTGTTCAACACGGACGTTGGGTATGGTGTGGAGACCTTGATGTTGTTCTGCAGATCGGCGTTCCTCAATGCCCTCTGAATGTTTTCCATTGCAGGCAGGAGATACGAAATGAGTGTTCTATTTAAAAATACCTTGTTTCCCACTGCAATGTATTTGATGTTGACAGAAGGATGGAATTGTTTAATTTTGTCATTCACCCATATGTTCGCTACATCCTGGTCATCTGCAATCGTCTGAAGCTCAGCGTTGCGAACTCCCACAATCACTTCGATTCCAGAATTCTTCAGGGCCTGCAGGGCGTCCTGACTTGCAAAGTATAATCTCACCTTTCCTATGTTGTTTGACTGCATCAGATTCACCTCCTCATTGTGATAAGGCAAACTGTCTGAAAGCATTCCATAGCATACTCCTATCTTTTCACCATCTGTGAGAAAATTAAGAGATTTATATGTGTGGATATTAAGAGATTTCGTCAAAATGAGATGAATACAAATCACGTTTAGTACGACAAAACTTAGTTTAGTTCTATTTAATTTTTTTAAAGTTAATATATGGGATTTCATTGACAGGTCATTTTCACAAACTATTAATACTAAAATACAAGGGAATTTTCTTAAGTTTTCAAGGAATGTCTTTTTCGTATTGTTTATGTTGGCATTATAACTGGTTGTTTTTCCTATGTGTTCTCCATTCTTCATTTTTAAAGAATTTTGCTTGCTATAGTCTCTGACTGATTCTGTAACAGAAATAGGATCCCAGTTTTCTTTAGGGATCCCAATTTTCCTTTTAATCTAATCAAAATTATAAAATAGCTCTAAACTATAAGATTAAATTAGCAACCAGTAGTAGCCACCAGATAATATTACAATACAAACATAGCACTACCAAAACACGTCAGGGCAATTGAGAAAAATTTCCAATGGACCACTCTCATAGTAGATGGACCTGTCAATCAGTGACTACAAGCCCTAGTATAAGCTACATTTATCGAAACTGCAACCATTGACTGAATCATCGGTCCCACTGCCTCACCCAACCCTTGAAATTTAAAGCCTTGTATACCCGTCACCCTTAACACTACCCTAACCAGTTTAGCATCTTCCAATAGAGGCATTGTGTATCCACTAGTAATCCTTGTACCATAGCTTTTTCTTATAATCATACAAATGTGCTGGCAAATTTTCTCAATGTCTGCATCTTCAGCATCAATTCCTACATCGTAGCATCTATAGCTTTTATATCAACCTCAAACCCAACTACAGGTCTCTTGCCCTTTCCTCCTGGTGTCACAGGACTTGTTAGGAAACCCGCATTATCCTTGTCGTCAATATCCACTTCAACTGGATAGTGCAGCAAGAGAAAAGAAACTTTCATGCACAACTATATCACCCATTGCCACTGATTCTGTAACAGAAATAGAACCCAAATTTCCCTTTTTAATCTAATCAAAAACATATTGTATATGGTGAAAATCGATAACAATAATGACAATATTGAAAGGCTAAATGAATTCAACCACAAAATCCTAGGCTAACAACAACAAAGATCCACCATAACATATGAAGATTACCTAAGACAATGCAAATCAAATGAAATCACAAAGATTATACCATCACATGTCCAATAGGGTTTGGATCTCCATTCTTTCTATCTCCATTGATCTTTGCTTGATATATTTGCTCTCAGATTTTATGTGCACAAGAGCTCAACAAAGAATGGAATGTGGTTGCAAGTAGGATCGCATATGCCAAGTAGTCAATTGATCAAGTAGTTAGGGTTTAATAATGAAGAAAACATCTCCTTATATAGAAGACACAATATGAAATGGAGGGATAAGATTGAGAGGTGTAAAAGGAGGTCGGCTATGATTAGAGGGTAGGTAAAGAAAATAATAAAATAATGAAAGGGTAGGTAGTGTAGGAATTAAGAGATGAATGACATGTGTCATGGGTAGAAAAGGCTAATGAATTAATTAAATAAATAAACATTTATTTAATTAATAGGAGGAAGTGAGATCAATTAAATAAATAAGATATTTATTTAATTTAGGAAAAGGATAATTTAAATAAATAAATGTATTTATTTAAATGAGAAATAAGGCTAGAAGAGGTTAAACGAATTAATTAAATAAATAAAGATTTATTTAATTAATAGAAGAATTAGGCTTAGATAATTAAATAAATAAAATTTATTTATTTAGACTGGACAATTTCGGGTGTCTACACATATAATAAAAATTAAACCAACCTCTCAATTATTACTTTTAGAGATCTATGTTTGTAATAATCTTCTGTACTGTAACAGGAATGGAACTCTAATTTCTCTTTTTAATCTAATGAAAAAAATATAATATCTGTAAGATTAAATTGACACCCAATAGTAGCCATCGCATAAAATTGCAAAACAACCACAAAACTACCAAAACACATTAGGGCAATTGTGAAACACAATCATTTCCTCTAGAGGCTTTGACATGTCAAATTGGATGACCAAAAACATAAAACCTAGCTTTAAGCTTGTTGATCATAAGCTAATAGTGAGAGCTCAATCAGTCCAATCTTCCACTTCCCTACTTTCCAGTTAAGATATATCCTTAAGATTCACCCCTTCATTTGTCAAGTAAGCCAGTATCCCATTCTGTGTTAGGAGCCCTATTTTTTAAGTTTGCAAAAGGCTTATATTGTGGGTGGAGTTGAAAATTTTCCAGACAAGCTTAAGGAGATTTTGCAGATTTTGCAGTTAAATTTAGATTAGGACAATAATTTTGAGGATGATATCTTATTCAACTAGCATCTTCCCCCAAAAAACTAGCTAAATAATTTCTTATGCAACTAAGCGTCTCGATAAAGAGTGAACCTCACCTGCATGAACTATGTAGAATGAAACGACAATGAGAAGAGCCAAAGCATAGCAATCTTTATTTCCTTGCTGGGAACCCATTCTTTTTGTGAGACCAGGAAAATCCTCCAAGCCCAAACATAAAAATGTTTGCTATCTATGCTCTATAATTATAGAGAGCAAATCTGACATTTCTTATGTCAGTCAAGTTAGTCTTGGCCGGTGGAAGAATGACAATTGCAAGAAGAATCAACGGAAGCATTGAACGGCAATTGCAGTCAAGTCATTAAAAAAAGACGCCGCTTTTCTCCATACAGAATAGCACGAAAGTACAACTAACCATACATAAAAAGAGGCATACAAATTCGCTAACATGCAATGACATACAGCGACGGTGCCATTTGTTGAATGGAGAGCCATTAGGGTGGTCACTTTTCAAGCCCTCCCAATTGCTTTCTGTCTAAATCCATTTAAATATAATGTTGTTTATTATTTTATTGTATATATCATATTTGATTGCAGAAATAGACAAACTTCATGCAGATCGAAGCAAATGGCAACCACAATTTTGGCAGGTATATGTTTATGTTCAATTGGAACTTAAATGGCAAACAGTGCAGGTATGCTTGCTGTTGGGATTAAGGTGTTTCAATGATCTTAAAAGTTTCAAGTGGATTTAATTTAATTAGTTTTAATGGTCTTATGTTGCTGATTTTAATGATTTACTCTTATAATATAAATTTTCAAAGTGTGATCAACAAGCATTGAGGAGAGAGGGAAATTGTGACACTTGTCACAAGAAGGGAACTTTGAAGAAAAAAAATTCTTAGGAGCTCCTCAAAGTTCCTTCCAAGCAACATGTGGCAATTGCTTCCTATTCTTTAGCACTAATTTGGAAAAAAAATCGATAGGATCATATCTTCCTCATGAATAAACCTGGAGCAAAATACAAAATTCTATTTTGGTAGAAGACTTGATTTTCTTGAACACCTTGCATTTGAGGAATAAATAATATTTGTGTTCAATATTATTTATGCAAGAGTTGTCCAAAAAGGAGTTTCCATTTATGTGTAGCAGATTCATTGAATAAGGATGCTTTTGAGAAGGTTGGTTTTGCTCATTTGCTTTCATTTTAATTGGCATTGAAGAGCCTGGCCAACTTTGTTATCATTAGTGGGTTGTAGCTTGGTTTTTTGTGCAAATCTATTTTTAGTAGGAGCTTTTGTAGGTAGAAGTTTCTTAGCCTAGTTATAGATCTAAGATGACAAGCCCATCTAGAAGGATAGAGATGGAGAAATTCAATGGTGGCAATTTTGGGCTTTGGAAACCCTAGATGGAAGACATGGTTGTTGATAGAGACTTGTGGGACTAAGCCTCAAACAACAGGGTAAGATACTTGGGATACATTGGATTAGAAAACAAGGTTTGATAAGACTCTATCTAGCTGACTTTGTGCTCCTTAATGTTCATGAGGAGAAGACTATAGCTACACTTTGGAAAAAGCTTGGTGATATTTATCAAGGGAAATCCATGGTAAATAAGCTCTTTTTGAGGAAAAAGTTGTATTCTTCGAGACTAGAGGAAGGAGGATTTGTTGTAGATCATATGACTGCTTTTAATATTTTAGTTGCGCAACTAAGCTCTATTGGTGTAAAAATTGATGATAAAGAAAGATGCATGCTCCTATTGTGTTCTTTGTCCAATTAATGGGATCCCCTTGTAATGGTTATTGGAAGCACAATAACCACTTTCAAGATGGAAGATGTGGTTTCTTTGTTGTTGTTTGAAGAAATGCAGATGAAGTCTTCTAAGATGGCTAATGAGGCCCTTTTTGCTTGTGGAATATCAATAGAGAAAGGCAAGAAGAAGGACAATAAGGGCAAGTCAAAGTCTCCAAGGAGATCCAAATTCCCTAATAAAAAGTCCAAGGCTAAATTTAAGCAATTAAGTGTTCCCATGCAACTTTAAAATTGTGACAAAAAGGATAATTTAGAATCTTTCCCTACTTTGGTGGAACGGCTATTTTTTAGAAATTAAAAATAAGCCATGGAAGAAAAGGGGGGGCTGGAAATAAGCATGACTGCTTATTAACAAAAGTGCCATGTGGCTCCACAATTTGCTCTCCCTCTTTTTTTAAAGATTTTATTTCTATTTTGTTTTTCAATTTTTAAGTGCACAAATTAGTATTAATACTATTAATAAGAGATTACAATGTTTTGTTTAAAAATAAGCAGCAAACAAAAATATTCATGGGGCCAGCTACTCAACAAATAGTTCCTAAAAATATTGAGCAGCGGCTACTAGCCAAAATAAGCTAAGCAGCCACATGGGAACATGCTCTAAGTAGATGAATGTAGAATTGTTTGCTTGACCTTGTGTGTGTGTGTACTAGTATTGTTGAATGAGGGAGAAATAGATGATCTGATAAGTGTTAATAAATATATGCTAAGTGTAATAAGTGTGAAGTTTAAAATTGTGAAGCTTAAAATTAAAATGAAATGATCAGCAATGTTTTAATTTTTTAACAAGAGATGCACCGTGTTAAGTTCTTGGTGAAAGTTCAATGTTTTTGTTGATGTTAAATGTACAAGTGCAGTACACATAATAAACTGTAGTTTTGTTATTTTATTTTTTTGTTGGCAAGTTTTAGTGTAGTTTTCTCTTAATTAATCAAATGTACTATCAATGTAGAAGGCTAAAGTTATCAATTGATTTTCTAATTGAGTAATAGATGATTGTAAATGCAATGTATACTAAAATCAAATATGTAATGTTAAATAAAAATTATAACAATGTTAGGGGAAAGGAGTCAGTAGTGGACATAGGACCAATAACCGTCATCTTTTTGTTAACCTCACCCCCCATTAGTAGACATAGTAGGAGCCAAAAAAAATGGTAATGGAAGGTTCATTAATTAATATCACATATACCAATAGTGGATAATTTTTTAGCTTTCTTGACCATAATTAGCCCATTACTAGGACATTTGTGCACCACTACTGGGTCATTTGTGTTTAACTACTAGGGCATTTGTCCACTACTACTAGCTATTTAGAGTTATCTACTATTGGCACAAAGGTGATTATGTATTGGACCAAACTTTGAAATTTGTACTTTTTGACCTTTGTGTACACAATGAATTCCACAATGTGCATCGTTACTACCCACAAGCCAAAACAATAGCTTTAAGCAGTTAAGTCACATGCAAAGGGAACAAAATTTTTTTGTTGAAATCAGATGAACTGTTTAGGAGGTTAAGATGCGCAATGTTAGCTATGTCCATTACTGACTCCTTTCCTCTATGTATAATTCTTGCATTTTATAGAAAATGATTTTTACTAATAGTTAAATATTGAAGATAATTAAATGAAACAATTAAAGATCTATAAAAATTATAATTAGAGTATTTTAACTATATAAAATAAATATTTGTTTCACACATCAAAATATTATTTGCTAAAGAATTAAGAACATGTGGATAAAAAAAAGACCAAAAAAAAAGGCATTTTCATCTCAAATAAATGTTGTTAAGAAAAACTTCAAAAAAAAACTAGTTTGAAATAAACATCAAATTGTACAGCATACTAACAATACTACATTGCAAAAATTAGAAGCGTATGAAATGGAGGTCCAATTGATAATTGAAAATATGTTACATAACTTACTTCTATAATCATATAACTCTTATAAAATAGATTTCAGTCTAGACTTGAACAACATGAATACATAAACTCTCTGTAGTTGCTTACTAATAGCACCTTGTCCTTTCTTTATGAATAACTTTTGCACTTCTATTTGTTTAGTGTTTTGCTGGATAAACTACAAAAATAGTTTCAGTGTCTAAAGCAAGGAGCATCAACACAACTAGCATTTTCTTCTTTATGACAACTCATGTTCATGCTGGTTGTTCATAAAGTTGAAGTGTCCACAAAAACTTGATTTGCAGGTTGTACAACAAAACAAAGAATTCAGACTTTACCTTTATAAATATTGACATGTAAACCTTATTAAAAACTTAAAACATTGCTAATCATTTGATTTCATTTTAAACTTCACACTTATTACACTTAGCATATACTTATTAACATTTATAAGATCATCTATTTCTTCCTCTTTCAACAATACTAGTACGCACACACAAGGTCAAGCAAACAATTCTACGCTTATAGATACTTAGTTCATACATCATGGTCGGCTCTCCAAACGCCATTATTCAAGCTTGACGAAGCACCCACGTAATTTCAAACAATACAATCGCTATCGCTATCGCTATCTGTGCTCCCTCCGTCTTTTACTCGCTGGTTCGTCACGGTTGGGATCTGTGGGGTGTAAGCCTCTCTCCTACCTTGAAGCATCAGCACCACTTGTGCCATGTTTGGCCTGACATTCTCATCATTTTGAATGCATAACAAACTTACCAGAGCAGCTCTTCTCACCTCTTCGACATCTGCATCACTTGCAATTCTTTTATCCACGATATTTATCATGTTTCTCTGACAAATTTGCTCTTTAGCCCAAGCTGGAAGGTAATACCTACTTGATTCTTGCACATTTAGGTCCAGATTTCTTCGGCCTGATATGATTTCCAAGAGAGTCATGCCAAAACTGTAGACATCAACCTTGGGGGTGATGGGAAGGCCAGAGACCCATTCGGGAGCCAAGTATCCTCTCGTTCCTCTGGTAGTCGTTAGTACCTCGCTGAAATCTCTAGCTACAAGCTTTGCTAAGCCGAAGTCCCCCAACTTAGGACTAAAATCCTTATCTAGCAGAATGTTTTCAGGCTTTATGTCGCCATGAATGATGCGATCGTTGCATTCTTCATGCAGATAAAGTAATCCATTTGCAGTACCCAATGCGATCTCAAATCGGGTTCTCCAATCCAGTATCTTCGATTGCCGTTTTGAATTCTTTGTGAAAAGGAAAGAATTTAGAGAACCGTTGGACATGTAATCATAAACCAGTAATCTTCGTGATCCTTGTGCACAAAATCCTTTAAGCCTCACCAAATTCTTGTGATTTGTGATTCCCACAGAGTTGATTTCCGTTCGGAATTGCTTTTCACATTGCTTTGAAACCTCCAGTTTCTTTACGGCTACAAGCGTACCATCTGTTGAGTTCCTTTGAACACTGAACCAAATCCGCCGCTGCCCAGCTTATTTCTGAAATTCCCAGTTATGGTCTTCAACTCCTCGTAACTGAACATTCTAAGGAATGCATTCGAGGACTCTGCGCACCTTTGTGCCCGTCTTTGCCGACGCCTCCGCCACTGTAGAAATGAAAAAATTAAAGCAATGGCAAGAGCAATAATAGCAAGAAGCTCCGATAGAACAATAATCATAAATTTGTGGTGTGCCAGTGCCATCAAATCACCGTCGCTTCCCGAAAAGAAACTAATGAAATGATACTTGTGTACATGGACTCCAAGCTCCCTGAAATGAATCTGCACTTTGCATGTGGGAGAAATTGAGGTCCTTCGATGAATACTGTCTGCAATGAATCTGCACTACTCCAAAGCCAATGAGTGTATATGAGTATAGACAGTCCCTTTGGGCAAAATGAGTTGGTCGTCGGAGGGGAAAATACACGTACGCGATCTTTCCAGCATATACCCCACGTGAAAAAAATAATCTCATTAGGTCTTTGTCGTTGTCATTGACTAACAGGCTTAGACCATAGCTCACCAGCATGGGTTGTTGGGAGGATTAGAAGTTGTGCCAAGCGAATTTTTGACTAATGTCAAGGAATATGCTATGATAATAGCCCAGGTTCTTGCCAAACTCGTTGAAAATGAACAAATTGTTAAAGAGATATTATGGGTTTTAAGTCATTGAGATTTAATGGCAAGGTTAAATTTTATTCAAAATGGTGAGGGGAGGAGTGATTTAGAACTTTTTTAACATAAAGATATGTTTTATAAGTTATAAGTTATTCCATTCACTAGTTTAAAAAATGACATCATAAAAAGGTTTAGAATTTCCTACTCATTTCATTCACTAGTTTGAAAAATAACATCATAAAAAGGTTTAGAATTTCCTACTCATTCTGTTCACTAGTTTGAAAAATAACATCGTAAAAAGGTTTAGAATTTCCTATTCATTCCATTCACTAGTTTGAAAAATAACATCATAAAAAGGTTTAGAATTTCCTACTCATTCCATTCACTAGTTTGAAAAATAACATCATAAAAAGGTTTAGAATCTCCTACGCTCAGATTATGTAGGTATGGTGTATTTTGCATGTATATAAATAAAATTTCAAGGTGTCAGTGTTGATATTCTAAAATATTTGTAGAGAAGTTTCTATTTTATTTGTAAGAATAAAAATTCAAATACAAAAAACATATAGACATTTGAAATGAAAATAAAATACACATGGTTTGCAAATTGTTTCCTTGCAAAGAAAAGTCATATATTGTAGAGTCGTGTCTGTATACCTCTTTAATAGATGACGATCTTGGTTAGGTGTGGATAAATAACAAAGTTGTTTGGAATAATGCTAACTTTTTCCTTGATCTAAATCTAACTTCTAGAATATTGTTGATTTTTTGTACATTTTCCTTTCATATAAAACTGCATTCAATTGTTTAATCCAAAGAATTGAAAAGTATGTGTATTCAATGTTTTTAGAAGGAAAAGTAGGTATAGACATTCATATTCTACAAACTATGAACTCAATTTTACTTATCATAAAATAATTTAATATTGTTATAAATTTAATAAACAATTTAATTATAATGGGTGGTTGTTATCTTAAGAAAGTAAATTTAGAAAGGATAACTCAACCATTACTATATGTTTTTTACAATGGCTATATTTCTCATTGGAGAAAGACAAAAAATATATATACTTATGTTTATGAAAATCCCCATATGATCTATTTGATAAAGATATCACATCTATTGTGATTAGGTGTTGTATGCATTGCATAGAATAATTTATTTTTATTTTTTAATTAAATAATTATTTATTTGTGGTACATCTAGGATATGTGGTTATTCACACTAGGTAATTAATTGGGGACTACTTTTTAAAGTTGTATTGTAATAGTGAGTTAATTGTTTTATGTGTGTGGGAGACAAAAAATGATAAATTGAGAAAAGTATTTAATGTTTGTATTAAAAAAATAAATGAAAGATCAATGATTTTAAGATAAATTCTAGAGTAAAATATAAACAAAGCGGACATATAAAGAGGTGAGAACATTATATTAATATTCTTCTTTAAAGTTAACATCTAACATATCAAATATTTTATGCTTTTTAAATCATTTGTTTATATCTTGCACACAATGATTATGTCAGTTGTTTGCTCGCTACTAAAATATTATTGCAAATGAACAACATTAGCTTAAACAAGATCTTCAATTAATGAGCATCAACTTTTATATGCTTCACTTTATATGAAGAAGCCAAATTATTAGCAACTTGTAAGACACTTTGGTTATCACATAATTTGGTAGTAGAATATTATTGGACAAGGCGAAACCCCCATAAGATATCATTACAAGGCTTTTTAAGCTAAAGTTTCAAGATGCCACTAAAAAGGATTGTTTAAAATGTTTAGCTAGATCTTCCATCTATTGTAGATTACACAAACATTATAGATTCTAATAATATTACTAGTTTACCTATCTTTAATAATAAATTTTAGAGCCCTAATCTATTTTTTTGTTGACTTAGATTTAATCCAACTAAATTATGGAAAAAATTAGAAATAGCTATAAGGATAGTGATCTTGTTAATGTGTTTAAAATTGAAGAAAAATTGTTGAATTTTAAATTAGAACAAACTAGGTGATATTGGAAAAGAAATGACTACTTGAATGATAATCCTTAATTGAATGTAGAATTAGAACAAATGGGACAAAAGTATACCAAAAAAATATCTTGGAGTTGAAGGTCTTGGAGTTTAATTTGGCATAATAAAAACATCTTGTGCAAGTTAAAGGTCATCAAATGATTTCTTGCATCGGGGTTAACATGCTTTTTGGTTACTTCCTCACAAATTCCGATAAGGTCCTATTGTCACTAGTGTGAGTCAAGACACGCCTTTTCTAGAATGTGTTTGTCTACACAAAGGGTTAGTCCCCACCTTGTTATTTCCATACCTTGGTGTAATATATCCATTTACAAAATAATAATGCTCTATGATGATTTTTTTGTGCATTAGTGAAAGCACAATGAAAGCTCAAGACTAGTCCATCAATCGATTTCCAATTAAATAAATCAATCTTAATCAATTGCATTTTAATGGATCAACCAAGCATATATAATCTAATATCAATAAACTCTCCTTTCATCCACTAAATTTCTTCCCTTTCTCACTAACTTTTTGTTTTCTCACTAATAATTCTTTAGTTAGTCCTTGTAGTCACTTTGGTTGAGTGCTATAAGGCACAAAATAATGCATCAACTATATCATCCTACATTCATACAAATGTTAGACATGGCATACATATAGGTGTCATAATATTATCATAATCATTGCATCGTAATATCATGCGTATACATGATTAAGACATAGAAATCCTATAGAGTCATAGTCATCGCACTATATAAGCATAAGTAAACATGTGCATATCCACATATCATGAAATCCTATATACAAATGTTAGCATCATCATCATAGGTATCTATGTGGTCATTACAAATCCATGTGCATTGTGATATATCATAGAAATTATAAGCTTGATCACATAGATAAAGAAAATCATAGATATCCTAGTAACCATAATATGCATCAAATAAATATTATAACATAGACAATAAATAACTGCCATGGATTGGCATGATATCAAGGATTCAGAGGACCCTGAGTATAGACCAAAGAAAGAAGGGGAGGCTACGGTGACCTCGAGAACTAACATTAGCAGAAAAACCAATCCTTGATGGTGGGCGACAAGCAAATTTAAATCCAGTAGTAGAAAAATGCAAGTCCTAGAGACCCCCATCAGGAAGAAAATAAAATTGACCAAGTAAAGTGGGTCCAAAGACAAGGACCATGAGATTAGGTTGGTAATCCCCATCAATGTGGATAATGAGAAATAGGAGACACTGATTAAGGAGAATGAAGGTGATAAAAGGGGGAGAAGGAGCTGGAAGTCCTAATTTTGGAGGTCACTAGGGGCCAGGAGAACTATTGGAAGTGGGTGGATAAGGAAATTGGAACCCTGAAAGATGGTATTAAGGGAATTATTGAAACTTTAACAGAGTCCCCTAGGCCTAGTAAAAATAAAAAGATCATGAGCATGATTTAGAAGATATCTCAAGATGTTGAAACTATGAAGATCTTCCATGAGCGCAAAATTGATAAGTTGGAAGAGTATGTGAATGGCATCAAAGACAACTTGAATAATCTAGTGGAAATTAGCATGGAGGCGATGAGTAATAGTGCTGAAGGTTTGGAGAAAATTAATGCCATGATGACCGACTATAGAACCAGACCCATAGCCAGTGATCCTCCCTTGGGGGAAAAACAAAAAAGGAATGCTTTGAAGGGTGGCCAAAGTTCTGCTGGAGGGAAGACTAGTTTGGGTCCCTGTACTAGGACAATGAGTCGGAGCCAGGACCAAGGTACCTCCAAATTCATCATGGAGGATCTAGAGAAAATCAACAAGAAAATTATTTAGAAGAATACTGAATTGGTGCACTCACCCAGTTGAGGGCCTTTTCTTGTCTTTTTTGGAGACTTTTTTTTTTTGGTGTTGGGTCTTTGTGGGGTTTATCCCCTGTTTCTCTTATGATTCATGTCTTTTTGGCTACTGCCCTTGGTCTGTAAAACTTTGGGTTTCAAGTCCCTGTAAAACCTATTTATCTTTATCAAAAACATAGACCATAAACAACATAGGATCATGTACACAAAATCATATAAACAGTAGATCATGCATAGAAAATCATGTAGACATTATATAGTCACTGCCAAAAATAATGCATCTCATATACATATCAAAAAATCACATCAATGTACAAAATTGGAGTGACTAACAAAAATGGAGCTCATAGGCTTGATCAAAATAAATAAGTGTCTCATATAAAGATAACAAATCAACAAGTGTTTCCTCCAACCTCTAAGCAAGAGTGCCTCTCCACATGAGGCTGAGATGGTCATGCATCACCTTGCTTTAACGATTCCTTAGGTGCTATCTTGGGTGGCTTCATAGGTCCCTCTACCCCTCCACTACTAGCTATCCTCTAAGAGCATGTCCTATGGATGGCCGTGTAACTTAGTGCCCTTTGACCAAGAGGTACTATATCCTCATACATAGATCTTCAGCACTAGATCTCTCAACTTGCATCTGGTATCTAATGGGCAAGATCTGTTATTGATGCATCCATGTCTAGTGAATATAACAACTTATAGAGCACATCATTAACATTATTGATTTTACCTTTCATTTTATCTAAAAAACAATTTTAAAATAAGATCAACAAAGATTTCTTTAATAAATATTTTTAAATTATATTTTACATCAAATTTACTCTTCTCATCAAAGACCCAAAACTCATGATATCTCTTCTGAATTTGTTAGTTTTCAATGAGTTCGACAATAACTTGCGCAATACTATGATCCACACAATCATGAAAATGGCTATGAAACCCTAAAGATACAACAATGAATACGATGAGTAAGAAATGAATAATTTGAATACGATGAGTAAGAAATGAGTAATTTGTTCAAATCTCGTTTTATTTCCATGTCTGTTATAAGATACATCGCAAATTCAACAATCAAAAGTTAATTATATATATAATTTTTTAGGGTGTAAAGTTGTTATTTACTCTTTGATATTCGAGTAGAGTGAGTAAAATTAATAGATAACTAATTATATTGTTCTTTGTCGTATATAATGAATTGGAGGAATACCTCAAGTGAAGATTATCATCTATATTCAAACTATCTCATTTCTTAAAGATTTTAAGAACCACTTCACAATGTTAATTTTTTTACTATTTATATTATAATAATTAAAATTGCAACATGATTTAATTAGTTATTAGTCTTTGTATTTGTCATGCAATTATATATTATAAATTTTCTTACTCAAAGTAAGCATTTCTTTTTTAATTTAAACTTTTTAATCAAGAATATTTTTACAAAAATTGTTAGAGATTCTTATTGATCAAGGAAATTCACATCTTCCTACAACCTTTACGTCAATTGTTGACTTGAGGAGAACTATCAATTAATAACAATTATTAATGTCTTTTATGATGATCACAAAGTCACTCCATTTGTGGATTTATTGATTTGTAGTGATTTGTTTGCAAGTGAGTCATGACATATTGTACAACCAAAAATGGGGTTACAAACTTACATAACATAAATTTCAAGTAAGTAAAATAAGCAATCAAACTTCATATATTAACGATTACAATTGGTTTACATTTTAAAGAGATAGCTATCGTTTATTATAATCATCCTTGATAGAACATATCTCCACATTCCAATATTAGCCTATAAGAAGAGTAGTGTAGTAACTAAAATTATTCAGTTCTAAACCACAAATAATATGAAAAACACACCTAATAGGTGATAAGTGTAATCCATTTTCCTAAGAAAACTAACCTCTAAATCTGAACCAATTTATTATCAATAAAATCAATTAGAATATACTTTGTCTTTATCCCTCATACAAGATCACATAATCAATAGTTTTGGAGATTAAATAATCAATCACATAATTCTCAAAAGCTTCTCTACAAACCATAAGGAAATCGTTTACAGTCCAAAATTTTGGCTTTTTTTCCTTGTGCATTCTCCTCCTCTGCCCATTTCTTGTATTATAATACTACTCAAAATATATGTTTTGATGGATGGTTGAATCTAAGGTATTGTATTAAATGTGACACTCTCCAATTTCATCCTCCAATTGTGGCCATATAGGGTGTCCATTTCTTTGATACTCATTGTATCATGTAAAAGCCATGTCCTAGTGGATGACTAAGTTTAGGGCATTGTATTTGGCATGATATCTCACCACTTCATCCTCTTATTATGGGTGTATGGGTTCTTCTAGGGGTTTTATGTCACCTCCTAAAAATTTGGATTTGAATATCTTATGGGACATTGTTAATTTACACATTTTTCATATGCTTAATTATTTCTTTCTACACCATTATTTTGTACATTTTGGTGTAGTTGACTATGTTGGTCATGTTTCGTATTAATTGCACAAGAATTTGATTGTTTCACTAGTGATTGCTAGACAATAACAATTAGAAACATGAAATAATAGAAATGAGAAATTCCTAATTTCTTCTCACCTTTAGAATAACACTTATTCTTTGTGAGAAAGTTCTTACTTTTTTTCTTTTTTTTTTTCTTTGTGAGAAAGTTCCTACTTTCTTTTAAGGAGTTGAGCAGGATATTTCTATGTTGGTGGTGGTTGCATTTAGAATAATTTTTGTATATATCTATGTTTCCTATGAAGGAAAATGTATGTAATTGTTGTTGTTGTATTTGCAAATTTAGACTATAGAAAGAAGAGCAGCTATGGAGTTTGTAATTATTTTCTCCCGAGAAATAAGAATACTGATACCTTGCCCAGTGGATGTTTTGTTGGTATTTTGTCAAGGTTTTACCATGTAAATTTGTGTCTTGTGTGTTGTTTTGATGTTCATTTCTTTTCTTCAATATTTCTTTGCATCTAAACTATTTGGAATATTTAATTATCTAGGGTTTTTGCTTTCACTTGCACAACAAGTGGTATCAGAGAAATTATTTTTGCAGCGGTTGTGTTAGAATTTGGTGTTAATTTTTCCAACATCAAATGGCAAAGGATTCCAATGGTAGGTTTAAGGTGAAGAAATTTAATAAAAAAAATAACTTTGAGCTATGGAAGCTCAAGAAATGAGATTTGTTAGTGCAACAAGGATTGAGATATGTCCGATGAGGACTAGGAAGATCTAGATATGAGAGATCTAAGCACAATTTGGTTGTGTTTGGCAGTTGAGCTTCTCTTTAATATTGTTGGAGAAGATATAAAAACAAGTTTATGGAGTAGAATGGAGGTTCTTTACATGGCAAAATCCTTGACAAACTGAATCTACTTGAAGAGGCAATTGCATAGTTTGCGAATGAAGGTACGAAAATTATCAAGCATTTAAATTTTTTGAATACTCTTACTTGTCAGTTGGGAAGTATGGATGTAAAAATCAAAGATGAAGACAAGGAAGTCACATTGCTATCTTCTTTGCCCAAACATGGAATCACTTAGTCACTTCTATTAGCTTTAGTACAACTGAATCTCTTGAATTTGATTTTGTTGTGGGAGCTTTGTTTTTTGAAGAGGTGTAGAGGAAGTCTAATGTAGAAACCTCCATGTTAGAAGCATTGGTGACTAGAGGTTGATCCACAGAAAAGTCAGAGCGTTCGAGAGGTAAATCCAGATCCAAGTCAAGAGGTAAAAAGGGTACCATAAAATGTTGGTATTGCAATAAATTAGGGTGTCTCAAGAAATATTGTTGGAAAAGGAAAGAGGAGAATGATGGATCCAAACAGGAAGAGAAATTTGTTAAGACTGGTTCTGGTATGGTTGGTGAAGTGTTATCTGTTTGTAATATCTTACGACATCAAGATGAATGGATTTTGGATTCTGGTGCTTACATTCACATGTCTCCACATAGGAGTTTATTTTTCACTTATCAACATATTGATGGAGGTGTTGTTCTTATGAGAAATAATTCTTATTTTAAGACTATTGGAATTGGGAGTATTAGAGTCAAGATGTTTCATGGTGGTGTAAAGACATTAACAAAGGTTAGACGTGTACCAAAACTAAAAAAAAATTCAATTTCCTTGGGTGTTTTGAATTATGGTGTTTATAAATTCTCTTGTTAAGGTAGAGTACTTAAAGTGTCCAATGGCATTTTAGTGGTCATGAAGGCTACAAAAGTCAGAAACCTGTATAGGCTATAGTGGTGTACTGAGATAAATGAGGAAACGATAGTATCTAAGGAAGCAAATGAATCTACTCATTTATGGCATCAACTATTGGATCACATGAGAGATAAAGGGTTAAAGGTACTAGTAAACCGTAAGTCACTTCCAAGTTTTAAATCTTTGATTTTGAATTTTTTCAAGCATTGTGTCTTTGGGAAGAAATATAGACATAAGTTTAAATCGGGAAGTCATACAAGTAAAGGTGTTTTATATTATGTCCATTCAAATGTTTGGGTTCCATCCCCTATAGTTTCTTTCAGAGGAGCATCATATTTTGCGATATTTATAGATGACTACTCTAGAAAAGTATGGGTCTATTTTATTAAAAGAAAAGATGACGTGTTTGGTGTATTCAAGCAATTTAGAGTTTTGGTTGAAAAGAGTATTGGTAGATCAATCAAGTATTTAAGAATAGGTAATGGAGGTGAGTTCGCATCTTTGGAGTTTGAAAATTATTGCAAGAAAGATAGGATTGTAAGGCATAAAATTACAGTTTACACTCCTCAACAAAATGGTGTTGTTGAACGCATGAATAAGACTCTTCTAGAAAGAGCAAGGAGAATGCTCACTAATGCCAAATTGCAGCAAGAGTTGTAGGTAGAATCAGTTAATACAACATGTTATCTGGTAAATTGGTCACCATTAGTTACAATAGATTGTAAGATTCTTGAAGAGGTATGGACAGACCATTCATGTGATTATTCAAATCTAATTGTTTTTGTTGTTGTGATGCTTATGCTCTTATTTCTAAGGATCGACATTCTAAATTAGAACCTAAATCCAAGAAATGCTCATTTATTGGTTATAGTGATGGTGTTAAGGGATATAATTATGGGATCCTACTGCCCACAAAATCATCGTTAGCACAAATGTAGTATTTGATGAATCTTCTCTAACAAAATCACTTTGTATAAAATGATTTGGAACAGGAACAAGTACCATAATATCAACAAGTTCAGTTGGAGACCCATCCATCTCCAAAACAGATGGAGCAGGAAATGACTTCTAAAGAAGAAGGTGTAGATCTAGAAGACATACAAGAAAATGTGGAAACACCATAACCATCTCTAAGGACATCTACACAAGCCATAAATCTTCCTAAAAGGTATGATGATTTAATTTCATCAGTTGCTTTGATTTCTAATGATGGGGAACCAAGTTGTTATCAGGAAGCAGTTAATGACACTAAAAATGCTAAATGGAAAATAACACTGAAAGAAGAAATGGATGTCTTGGAGAAGAATAAGATATGGGAATTGTTAGAACTTCCAAAGGGTAGGAAAGCTATTGGTTGCAAGTGGGTCTAAAAACTGAAGAAGGGTGTTGATGATAAGATTGTGAGGTACAAAGCAAGGTTGGTAGAAAAAAAAAATTCTCAGAAAGAGGGTATTGATTTTCATGAGTTTTTTTCACCAGTTGTTAAGCTTGTTTCTATTCAAGTTGTATTATTATTAGTTGCATTACTTGACCTTGATTTAGAGCAACTAGATATTAAAATAGTATTTTTACATGGAGATTTGGATGATAGGATATGTATATGGAACAACCAAAAGGGTTTTTTCAAGATCACAATATAAAATTTGTTTGCAAACTCAAGAATTCATAGTATGACCTAAAGTAGTCACTAGGAAATGGTACAAGAATTTTGATTCCTTCATGGTGAACCAAAGAATTCTAAGAAGTGAGTATGACCATTGTCTTTACTTTCAAATTTTGAAAAATGAGTTATTCATTATCTTGGTGTTATATGTTGATGATATGCTTGTAACAAGTAAAAGAATGGCTTAAATCAATTAGTTAAAGGCTTTCTTGGGTATGACATTTGGGCATAGACATACATAGAGACAGGGAACATGGTAATATTTGGTTATCATAGTAGAAATATGTCGAGAAGACCCTCATAAGATTCGGTATGCAAGATGTGAAACTTGTAAATATCCATTTGGATTCCCATTTTAAGCTAATCTCATTTTTTCATTAATGTCACTGGGTTGTTGGGCCTAAAGAGGGAACCCAACGATGCATACATGTCATAGTGATGAGACAACTTTTAATTTCCATTAAGATGGTGTCATTGGATTGTTGAGACTTGAACAATGCTTCCATGATGAGCAGACTCCCAATGATGTATTTGTTGCTTGCCACATTTACCGCATGGACTTCCACATCAACCAACTTGACTTTTACTTATCATTGTTGGATTGCTGGGATATTGAAAGGAACCCAACGATATCCATATACTCCACTGATAGACCCTTGAAGATGATCATAACATCACTAGGTCATTGGAAACCACTAGATGTTCTAATGGCCAGCCAATTTCAAGAAATACACTTTAGTTTCTAGTTCATCACTTGCATGTGCCACCATGTGCATCACCACTACTACAATTTTTTATTGCTAGATTGTTGAGGCCAAGAAAAGGTCTCAATGACATACCGGAGTTGAACCCACATGTTATTATTTCCGCATCACCTTCATAGTCAGGCCCGCCACTTTAGTCTCCCACTCTATCATTGGGAGATAAAAACTACTTCAACATTGCTTCTAAGCTTCAATGATATGTGGACCCACATTCTTGAACTATTCCCTATTTTAACCTTTGATCTTTAGGTTGTTGGGTCTCAAAAGAGCACCCAATGATGGGCATAAGTTCCGCCTTTATGCTTTCTCTTATAGATGTGATCACACTATCTTGTCATTGGATCGTTGGGGCTCAATCGAGCACTCAACAATATTTGAAGCTTCGTCGATAAACATTTTACCACCTAGGCCATATAGTTGAACAACCTCATTGTTGGATCACTAGAACCTGAAAAACCACCAATGATAGGCATGTGTCTTAATGATGAGAGGATCACTCAAATGACTTATCTTTCATGTGAATATTTTATGAATTACTAGGATACATAAAAGGTATGAGGGGTCATGTGCTAAAAGTATAGCAAAATATTGGGCATAAGTCACTTAGGACAATTTGACTGGGCTCAACTCGGAATGCTGACACTTGGGGCCAGTCAACTCAATGAGCATGATACCCTTAATTGCAACTAATAGAACCTACAACTGGGTATCACAAGCCAACAACGCAAGCTAAGGGTACCACATGGCTAGGGTTTTAATTTAGCTTAAAAGGTAAAACAAAGTCCTAGATAAATCAAATTTTTATAGTCCTAACACACTTAATCATTAGAGGAAAACCCTTAGGCATCAAGACATAGAGAAGATAAGGGTCTAATGGGACCTAAATGATGATAATTCAGCTACTTGGGAGGATGTGGCATGATTGAGAGATATTTATCCCTATCTTTTGTATAGGCTTCTAGAAGTAAGCTTGTCCCTAGGGGGAGGATGCCATGCCTCCCACATTTGCATTCAATCATAATTATTTTAATCCATTATTGATATTGTAGGTTATATTGAATTATGTATACCACCATTCTTTTATATTAGCATCCACATGGTGCACCCCTTGATATAGTTATAGTATTATTCAGTCTAGTTATTATGTGCTTATTATTTCAATTAATTATACATGTATGGTTCTGTGACTAATTCTACTTATCAATTTGACCTCGATTGAGGAATTTTATGTGCTTTGACTATGATATATATGCATAGATACCCTTGACATTTGTTGAGTGATATATGTACTAGTCATAAACTTCAACTAGCTAAATAGGTCTGAACATACCTCGATGGAGGTTAACAAGAGATAGCATCTTGGCCAAATTTTCACTAAACCTCCATTATACTTAATCACGTGTGATTTACCATGTTTTCACAAGTTTATACCTTGTCTACCATATTCGGTAATGTCAAAAAATCCCTACTATTTCCTTGTGGTTGACTAGTAAGGAGGGTTTGTGTAATATGTGTGTAATCATATTTTTTCATCAATTTTCATCTAAAAATGAATTTTAACATTATCTTTAAAATTTTAATGATACCAATTTTTTTAACATTATCTTTTGGATGCTTTATTTGATTAATAGAAATTATATCTACACTATGATGTACCTCCATTCCTAGAAATTATTGCATGAGACTCAGAGCTTTCATTTCAAATTTATTCATCATTAACAATTTTAAATTCAATGTTAGTAGATTTACACAATCCATTAGTCTATGTGTAATTCTTCTGGATTTGATTATGTGATTTTTTTGCATCAACGTTTCAGATCGCACTCACAGAGTGTGATCTGAAACGTTGATGCAAAAAACTCACACAATCAAATCCAAAAGCATTGCACACAATTTTAAATTCATCCCTTGTCTTAAAAATACTACCAATATACAAAAAAAAATAACATAGAAACTTACAATAAGGATATCATTACTTCATTTATTATAGTAAAGAGTAAGCCCACTCTTGCTTCTCTTGAATTCAATATACTAAAATTATCCATCAATCCTAGTATACCATCTCTTGGTGCTCTCTTCAGGCCATATAATTCCTTCTTTAGGTTGTATACTTGGTGTTACTATTATTTAATTTGCATGTCAAAACCTTGTGGTTGTTGGACATAAAATTCTTTTTCTAACTACCCATTTATGAAGATACCTTTCGTATGCATGTGATGTATGCTCTATTTCTTTTTGAATTGTTATTAAAACCATTATTCTAATAGTTTTTTATCTTTCTATTGATGTAAATATATCTTCATAATCTATTACATACCTTTGTATGAAGCTTTTTATAGCTAACTATGCCTTACATCTTTCAACGCTCCTATCAATGTTGTACTTAGTCTTGTAAATCCACTTTGTACTAATATTTTTCTTCTCATGTGGAATATTTTAATTTTTTTTAATATCATTCCTATTAGTAGAAACTACCTCTAATTGCATTACTTTCATTCAAACCTAATTAGTACATGTATCTTCAAACCATGATTGTTCAACATTATCTTCTAAAAATAAAGTAGATTTTAATATCTCACCTCTCAAATTGTCTTCATAGGACTGACTTCTACTCCTCTTGTAAACATCACTTCAAATTCTTATCTATCTTGTAGAACTTTAAATTGAAGCTTGACTTGCACTAGAATTAAAAGAGGTGCTACTTTATGGACTTGTAGTGCTAGAAACTAAAATATTAGTGGTATTTTTATTAATAATATCATCATTATTGACACTATCATTAAAAAAAAAATCGACTTCTCAACATGGCTATTTTGATCTCCATAAACTCTCCTTGCATAAATATCACATTCCTTGACACAACCATACTATTAGTAAGAGGATTTTGCAACCTTACCTCTCCCTTCATCAAAAGATAACATCTATTGACACAAAAATACTATTAGTGAGAGGATTATTCAACATGTGGTCCTTACTTTATTCACTAAACCAAACAAAAATGTATGATTCACTTTTTGGATCTAAATTTATCTCTTTTGACCAACCACATGAACATATCAACACCATTCTTTATCTCACACTAGGCTTCAGAAGGAGTCATCGCAAGTGCATTAGTGAACCTTTATTTGAGAATATACACTACTATAGCAACTATATAAGCCCAAAAAGAAATTGCTCAATCTCTTGGTTTGTAATATAACCCTTACCATTTCCACCAATGTAGGATTCCTCCTTTCAACAATGTCATTTTTGTGAGGTATGTAAGAAACGGTGAGTTATCTTTAGATACCATTAAGATCACAATAATCCATAATATCTCTTGAACAAAATTACCTTCCATGATTGGTTCTTAAGAATTTTGTTTTATCATAGTTTTCATTTTCCATGAGGGCTTTAAACTTGTTGCTCGTATATCAAAGGCTTGATTATTTTGGACTTCAAAAAATTTAAAACAAACACTATCATGAATAATCATCAATAAAAGTAATGAAATATAATGACTTAAAAAAAAAATTGCATAAGACCACATATATCAAAATGAACAAGCTATATTTGATAGTGGATGTGCATTGCATTTTGAAAATTTCTCTATTTCATGTAAAAACCAAACATTTAAAATTGATGTCCATTAAATATAAGATCTTGTTTAAGCTCGGGTTGTTTATTTGAATTATTATTTTAGTAGTGAGATATATTCATTATAAACATGATAGAAACCAACTAGATAGACTACTTATATCATACATGTAAACATTAAAGAAGAATAGTAATATAATGTTCTTACCTCTTTTATATATCCTCTTTATTTATATTTTATTCTAACCAATTTTAAGAAGTGTTAAAAATAAATAAAATTGTCTAATTTTTTCCACATTTTAAAATGATGTGTAGTTAAAAATCTCGAGTTATTAGAAGCTCCCTTAAAAACACATTTTTAGATGTGATATTCAACTGTAAAAAGCAAGTTGGCTTTCTATTAAGACACAAAGAACGAACCAATCATCAACTGAAAATTAGAGTTAGATTGTGGTATGAATTTGTAACTATTTTTTTTGTTTTCAATGTAAATTAATATAATAAATTGTGCACTAGCAGTGCCCTGTTTCTCCTCTGTTTTGGAGGTGCTTGTAACAATTTTAGTTTTAAAAAAACATTGTAGACAACTGTTAGATATATATACACAACGTTCAAACCCCTGTAGCTTTCAGGTTGGAAGACCACAGGGTAGACAGGAGTTTTATTGGTTTCAAACAGACCAAAATGGCGCTCCTCCTCACCTCCAGACAGGAGTTTTATTGAACAGTGCAAAAATATATGTCTCAATTGTCGTCCCAGGTCTCTTTGGTGTTCCGGCATTGGACAAAACATGCTTGATGAGATTGTTGTTGTAAGTTCGGGCATTGTCCACTGTAGCCACCGCATTGCCTGCAGAAGGCCACCCGCTTTCAGTTATTACAATTGGAATATTGGAATGTCCCAGCTTGTCTATAGCAGCTATAAAAGTGTCGACCAAAGCGTCGAACAAGTTATTATACATGAGACTGCCATCAATCACCAGACTCACCACAGAGTGTTTGGAGCTGAAGTGTGGATAGACGTGGGCCATGAAAGGGGAGCCATTATCTCGTAGAAACTTAAGGATAGCACTCATGACTGAGGAAATGAGTTGTTCAACACGGACATTGCGTGTGGTGTAAAGACCTTGATGTTTTTCTGCAGATCGGCGTTCCTCAATGCCCTCTTAGTGTTTTCCATTGTAGGGAGGAGATACGAAATGAGTGTTGGGTAAGTGCACAAAGATGGTGGTAAAAAAGGGGTATAAGTAGACACTTTTTTTTTCTAAAATCAGGGTAACCTGAATTTAGAGACAAAATTTGAAAGTCATTCACTCAAGATATGAAGATAATCAAAGAACAAATATTGTAGTACTCTGAATCTAGTTTCCAAACTACTAAACTTTTTCAAAATTGGATAAGATTAAGGGGGTCAAATCTTTCGCGCACAAAAAACTGACCCTGTTTTTTTCTGAAAAACATAACATAGTGTCTGACATGCACATCAAAAAAGTCATAGTTAGATTTAGTATTTTGACAAATCCTTTGGTAGAAATATAGTTAAGAGTGAGCATTAGAAGATGTGTATTTTAGCACATCCTGAAAATTCGGTACCTATTCGTGCGCGAAACATAAGTTGCACTAAACAAATCGAAAATACAATTTTTTTTTTTTAAATTGTAAATAATCAAGTGCACTACAATAATATATAAAGTTTTTTAAATTTGGATAAGTATATCAAAAGTTATTCAAAAAATGGTCCACCTATGTCTATGAGAACTATGGAGACATTGGTAAAAGAAATTCAATAATAATATGTTATTGTTGTTCAAATTGAAAAAAAATTATATGGTTAGAAAGCTTAGAAGATGGGTGAAAATATTGTGGCAATTTTAGAAATATCCACTTTATGAAGTGTAAACCTGATGATGACAAAGTCGATAAACCAAGTTGATAAAATAAAACATGTCAAAAATGAGAGAAATGGAGGGAAATCAAACTTCCAATCCGTAGCTTTGTCATCCAGGCCTATTTCCAAGCTTAAAAAGTCAAAAGCGCGTATGGGGTACTTATGGTTTAAACAGTGTGTACGCACTCATTTTCCTTTAAACAGCGCATACGTGCTATTGTATAATATGATATTCTATGTATAATATGTGTATATTAATATAATATATGTAATATATAATATGTGTATAATATGACATTGTATATATATTATGTTTATATACATATAATATATTAAACATATATATACACATGTAAATGTATCGTCTCTCCCTCTCAAATGCATACAAGGTCTCTCTCTCCGTCTCTCTCTCTCTCTCTCTCTCTCTCTCTCTCTCCCCCCTCCCTTCCTCCATACCCCATCCCTCTTTCTCTTCTTCTCTCCCTCCATACCCCACTGCAACTATGTCTGAACTTCTATAGAAGTAAATGAATTTATTTCTTATCTGCAACTTCCTCTTTGATTTTTATCATGTATTCTCTCCCTCCCTCTACCTCTCCCTTCCCCCCATGTTCTCTCCCTCTCTCTCCCTCTCTCTCTCTCCCCCCTCCCCTCTCCCTCTCCCTCTCCCCCCTCTCTCTCTCTCTCTCTCTCCCCTCCCCTCCCCTCTCTCTCTCTCTCTCTCTCTCTCTCTCTCTCTCTCTCTCTCTCTCTCTCCTCTCCTCTCCCTCTCTCTCCCTCTCCCCTCTCCTCTCCCTCTCTCCTCTCTCTCTCTCTCTCTCTCTCTCTCTCTCTCTCTCTCCCTCCTTTCCTCTCTCCCTCTCTCTACCTTCCCTCCCCCCTCTTCTCTCCCTCTCTCCCTCCCTCTACCTCTCCCTTCCCCCCATGTTATCTCCCTCTCTCCCTCTCTCTCCCTCTGTCTCTCTCTCCCTCTCCCCTCTCCTCTCCCTCTGTCTCCCTTCCCCCCCTCTTCTCTCCCTCTCCCTCCCTCTCTCTCTCCCTCTCTCTCCCTTCCCTCCCTCTCTCCCTCCCTCTACCTCTCCCTTCCCCCCATGTTCTCTCCCTCTCTCTCCCTCTCCCCTCTCCTCTCCCTCTCTCTCCCTCTCCCCTCTCCTCTCCTCTCCCTCTCTCCCTCTCTCTCCCTCTCCCCTCTCCTCTCCCTCTCTCCCTCTCCCCTCTCCTCTCCCTTTGTCTCCCTTCCCCCGCTCTTTCTCCCTCTCTCCATCTCTCTCCCTCTGCCCTCTCCTCTCTCTCTCTCTCTCTCTCTCTCTCTCTCTCTCTCTCTCCCTTCCCTCCCCCTTCTCTCCCTCTCTCCCTCTCCCTTCCCCCCATGTTCTCTCCCTCTCTCTCCCTCCCCCCTCTTCTCTCCCTCTCTCTCCCTCTCCCCTCTCCTCTCCCTCTCTCCCTCTCTCTCCATCTCCCCTCTCCTCTCCCTCTCTCTCCCTTCCCCCCCTCTTCTCTCCCTCTATCCCTCTCTCTCCCTCTCCCCTCTCCTCTCCCTCTATCTCCCTTCCCCCCCTCTTCTCTCCCTCTCCCCTCTCCTCTCCATCTCTCCCTCTCCCCTCTCCTCTCCCTCTCTCTCCCTTCCCCCCCTCTTCTCTCCCTCTCTCTCCCTCTCCCCTCTCTCTCCCTCTCCCTCTCTCCCTCTCTCTACCTCTCCCTTCCCCCCATGTTCTCTCCCTCTCTCCCTCTCTCTCCCTCTCCCTCTCCTCTCCCTCTCTCTCCCTTCCCCCCCTCTTCTCTTCCTCTGTCTCCCTCTCCCCTCTCCTCTCCCTCTGTCTCCCTTCCCCCCCTCTTCTCTCCCTCTCCCCTCTGTCTCCCTCTCCCCTCTCCCTTCCCCCCATGTTCTCTCCCTCTCTCTCTCTCCTCTCCCTCTCTCTCCCTCTCCCCTCTCCTCTCCTCTCCCCTCTCCTCTCCCTCTCCCCTCTCCCTCTCTCCTCTCCCCTCTCCCTCTATCTCCCTTCCCCCCCTCTTCTCTCCCTTTCTCTCCCTCTCCCCTCTCCTCTCCCTCTCCCCTCTCCTCTCCCCCTCTTCTCTCCCTCTCTCCTTCTCCCTTCCTCCATACCCCTTCCATAGCTTTTTAAAGGCTTAGTAGCGCGTACACGGTACTTATTACTCATAAGCGCATATGGGGTACTATTCCCATTATTCAATACCTTGGGATAAAAATTTTAGGCTTATTAGCGCGTACGTGCTACTTATTAGCCTAAATTACCATTGGGCTTGCCAACATTTTATGGCCTAGCAGCACGTATGCGGTTATCAATGTAGCGCATACACGGTTTATAGACATAGTTTTAGTTGACCAAGAACCTCAATGGCCTCAAAAGATTGAATTGTTGTTTTTATTAGTTTTTTATTTTTGCATGGTTTCAAATGATTAAATTGTGATTGTTTAATAGTTTGATTCCAAAAAATAGTGATAAGATGCATACTTATGGTTATTTATTTATTTTTGAACTTTTCTTTACATATATATGTAATATGATTCCATTTAGGTCAACCGATCTCAACCATGGGAAAGAACAAGTGAGGAACGATGGAACAACGAGAGGCTCAAAAGGAAAGACAAAGGCAGCGTATGAAGAAATTGCGTGACATAAAAACAATGGGAGAAGAAGGTATGTCAACTTCAACATCTCAATTCGATTTACCGAGCGAATATAATGCACCTAATACAATTGAAGAAGAAACATTTGATAATTTGCCGTTTGAACCTAATGCAATTGAAGAAGAAACATTTGATAATTTACTGTTTGAACCTAATACAATTGAAGAAGATACCGCATTGAATAATCAATTAAATGATGAACATATTACACCTTCTCTACTTGATGAATTGAATGTACATAATGCACCGATGTTAACACCTCCTAGAATCATTCATAGGAAACCAAAGTATCTAATTGACATTGATGAGAATATATTGAAGTCAATGGCCAATAAAATGAATGAATGAACTTGTAGGAGAATGGTTAAAAGAATATGGCAAAACTCTTTTAAAAACTTAAATCAAACCGCAAGATGTCAATTAATTGTTCAAATGATTAAAAATTTGAATTTTAGAGAGACAATGAAAATTCTAGGCCTAAGATCATCTGAAAGTAATAGTGAAAGAACTATTGTTAGAAATATATTTGATGCATATCAATCTATTGGTTCAAAATCACGTAGTAAAGATTCTAATGCTACTTGACGTGTCATTACATCAACCATAATGAGTAAGAAAATAAAAAAAAATCGTTTGATAAGCAAAACAAGTAAGTCATTGAAAGTTAGTAGAACAATATTAAGTAAAGCATTAAAGAGGTGAGAACAAATAGAGGAACCTAAAAATAATTCTCTTTGGGCATTCTTGGGTAGACTACCACGCAAAGACAAGGTTGTTGTAGATGCACTAAAAACATTAATTGAATTTTTTTGGCATGACAACACAAGAGTATCGCCCAACCAAAGAGATGTTGTTAGAAGGCGAATTGGGTCTAAAAATCATGAGCCACATGCGAAACACTATTTGGATATGACTCAAACTAAATTTTATGAAAGATTCCTTCAAAAGTTTCTTGAAATAAAAATTTCTCAAAGATTTTTTGAAATGGCAAAACCTTTTTATATTAAGATTAATCATGTATGCACCACGTGTTGTTGTAGGATGCATATTGAATTTTCCATGCATTATGAAATTTTTCGTCATATTTGTTCTACTTTGCACACTAACGATGTTTTGCAGGAATGTAATATACAAGCACCTCCTAAGTCGGCAAGAGAATTTATTTCAAGTGTGTTATGTAATAGACATGATAGTTGCATTTATTATAAGATGTCTTGTTTGGAAGGTTCTTGTGCTATATGTGGTGGTTTGCAATGTTTACCAAGATGCATACATTTGGAGAACACACATGAAATTGGTACGAAACTAGTTTCTTTTGGAAAATACAAGACAGTCACATATGGAGTTAAAGATGGAAAAGATTTGAAGAGATGTGAGCTAGTGAAAAATGATATATGTGTAGCTCAATTTATGAAAATGTTTCAAGAGAAACTAGTTTATGAGTACATAATGCATACACATAGAGCTTGATGGTTAGATGAGCAATTCAAGTTGTGTAAGGACACATTTCCTCTTGGCACCATTGTCTCTATCATTGATTTCGTTGAAAATTATACACTACAACCTCAAAATGAAGTGCAATCTATGTATTATCACTCTACACAAGTTTCTATTTTTGTACACATAGCATTCATGCATGCAGATGATAGCACAGAGGATAGAAAGGTTGTAAGAGAGTATCACTTCTACATAAGTGATGATCGTACTCATTTATCAGAGTTTGTACAAGGATGCTTTAAAGTTTTCTATGATAGTTTAAGGGAAAGGAACATACAATACAACTGACACTTAATATGGTCAGATAATTGCACTGCACAATTTAAGAATGCAAGGATGTTTTATTGGCTGACAAGGATGCATGTGACAAGTGGTGTACAACATTTTTGGAATTTCACTGAGGCTGGACATGGTAAGGGAGAGCACGATGGTGCACGAGCATGCGTGAAAAGAGCCCTAGCCAGGGAAGAATTGAAGTACAAAGGTGGTGCTGAGTTGGTAGATGCAAAAACAATTGTGCGATGGTGTAAGTCTACAATGGGTCCAGGTAATCCAGGTACGCCATTGGTTTGTAGATATTTTTGGTTGATTACTGAATCTAACATTGAAAACTATCTAGATTGTTGTACAGTTACAGGATCGAGTGACATGCACTCATTTATGAGTTCAAATTCAAGTTCACTGGTAATTTATACGAGACAGATGGTATGTTTTTGCTCTTCATGCATGTATTGTTTGTGGGAAAAATGTGAATCAGAAGAGTGGGTTGACAAATGTTCTTGTAGACCGTTGGTTCCCATTGATTCATATCAAATTCCCAAAGCACTACAATTGAGCCAGATTGAGACATCAGTGGATTTTCACCATGTATCCGACCTAGTGGATTTAGGTGATTTTTTGAGTTAATTTTTTTGCTAGTATTCTTTTTGGTTCATTTTGTTGTACATCATACTTTATTTTTGGTATTAATTAACACTTTATAAAATGCAGGTCATGTGTATGCAGTTGTTGCAGAAGAGAACAATGAAGAAGGAACAAATTACTATTTGTGTCGTTGTGTTGAGCCTAAAAGAAAATTGACAACCACAATCATTGACGGAGAGGGTATTGAGTACCCAATAGGGTCTGTTGTCGTGACAGGAACATGGCTTTGGAGATACCCTATCAAGAATTCTGATGTTTGGTTGTTCGAGGACTTTGAAATACACAGACATATTCTTCATTTCTCTAACCTTGTTGTTGCAACAAATATTCATTTGATGAAGTATCGTGGTAGACCTCATAACAAGATTTTATGGAAAGTTCATGAATCTGACCACGAGGCAATACTTGACACAATATGGGTTAGAGCCGATCTTGAAGGCTCACTTGATTGATTCTATGGTTCAGAGTAGATTGATTTTGAGAATTTTGTATAAATCATCGACGAATTGTTCTATATTCATTTTTTGTATATATAAATGTCCATGAGCTGATTTTTACATGTTTAGGGGCATAATTTTGTATATTTAAGTGGAAATGAGCTGATTTGTACATATGTACATGCCAAATTTTGTATATTAAAATGGCGATGAACTAAATCACACATATTGTAATGCCAAATTTTGTATAAAAGCCCATGAGATGATTTGTAGATTAAAATGGCGATGAGATGAATCGCATATATTGTAATGCCAAATTTTGTATAAAAGCCCATGAGATTATTTGTAAGACAATTTTTTGTATAATCAAATAGCCAAGAGCTGATTTGACCATATTTAGAGGCAAATTTTTGAATAATATGTCACACGACGTTTGTTTGTGCACACAAGGAACAGAATCAATTTTAGCCAATCTTACAACTTTTCCTTGCAAGCAACTGACGATTTTTTGAGTAGGCAAAAAAATGCTACTAATTGAAAATGGTTCTGAGTCGTCGAAAACCGAGATAGGCCATTGTAGAGGAGCCTCACGTGACCCATGGGATCAAACAGATTGACCGTATGTGTCGTGGATTGGAAGAAACAATCCATCAATTTTTGACAATTTTTTGGACTTAGGGCACTTGAGAGATCGCACCGATAGGGTATGACTCTCGACGTTCTAGTGCTTTGGGATGGATGACCAGGGCATGCCTAGCGTAAACATACCCACCTAGATGCGCTCGCAACATCTATTTGTGCACACGAGGAACATAATCAATTCTAGCCAATCTTGCAACTTTTCCTTGCAAGCAACTGACGATTTTTTGAGCAGGCAAAAAAATGCTACTAATTGAAAATAGCTCCGAGTCATCAAAAACCAAGATAGGCCATTGTAGAGGAGCCTCACGTGACCCCACGGGATAAAACAGATCGACCATATGTGTCGTGGATTGGAAGAAACAGTCTGTCAAATTTTGACAATTTTTTGGACTCAGGGCACTTGAGAGATCGCACCGGTAGGGTATATTCTTGACATTCTGGTGCTTTGGGATGCATGATAGGGGCATGCCTAGCATAAAAATGCCCACCCAGATGTGCTCGCGACATCTATTTGTGCACACAAGAAACAAAATCAATTCTAGCCAATCTTGCAACTTTTCCTTGCAAGCAACTTACAGTTTTTTGAGCAGGCAAAAAAATGCTAGTAATTGAAAATGGCTCTGAGTCGTTGAAAGATGAGATAGTCCATTGTAGAGGAGCCTCACGTGACCCCACATGATCAAACAGATCGACCATATGTGTCATGGATTGGAAGAAACAGTCCGTCAAATTTTGACAATTTTTTGGACTTAGGGCACTTAAGAGATCGCACCGGTAGGGTATGACTCTCGATGTTCTGGTGCTTTGGGATGCATGATAGGGGAATTCCTAGTGTAAACATGCCCACCCAGACTCGCTCATGATGTCGGTTTGTGCACACGAGGAACATAATCAATTCTAGCCAATCTTGCAACTTTTCCTTGCAAGCAACTTACGATTTTTTGAGCAGGCAAAAAAATGCTACTAATTGAAAATGGCTCCGATTCATTGAAAACTAAGATAGGTCATTGTAGAGGAGCCTCACGCGACCCCGCAGGATCAAACAAATTGATCATATGTGTCGTGGATTCGAAGAAACAGTCCATCAAATTTTGACAATTTTTTGGACTCAGGGCACTTGAGAGATCGCACCGGTAGGGTATGACTCTCGATGTTTTGATTCTTTGGGATGCATGGTAGGGGCACGCCTAGTGTAAACATGCCCACCCAGATGTGCTTGCGATGTCAGTTTGTGCACACGAGGAACAAAATCAATTCTAGCCAATCTTGCAACTTTTCCTTGCAAGCAACTGACTATTTTTTGAGCAGGCGAAAAAATGCTACTAATTGAAAATGGCTCTGAGTCATCAAAAATAGAGATAGGCCATTGTAGAGGAGCCTCATACAACCCCATGGGATCAAACAGATTGACTGTATGTGTCGTGGATTGGAAGAAACAGTCCGTCAAATTTTGACAATTTTTTGGACTCAGGGCACTTGAGAGATCGCATCGGTAGGGTATGACTCTCGACGTTCCGGTGCTTTGGGATGCATGATAGGGGCATTCCTAGTGTAAACATGCCCACCCGGACATACTTGCGATGTCGGTTTGTGCACACGAGGAACAAAATTTGACCATTGCGAGCATGAGGGTGCTCTCGCACCAAACACATTGTTGTTTAAATTCATATTGTCGATTTTTGTTGTTTATATTCATATTGTTAATTACATATGCAAATATTCATTTAAATTTATAAAAGAGCAGCCACCAAATACAGCGAATACACAATAATGAACTGAATACAAGGAGTTTTGTAGGGTCAATTCAACATTTTAAAATTTTTATCAAATCATATTCCACGATTACCATGCTTTATTTTGCCAAATTTTGTTGTTTATATTCATATTGTTGATTACATATGCAAATATTCATTTAAATTTATAAAAGGATAACCACAAAATACAAGGAATACAAAATAATAAACTCATTACACATTTATTGGATCGAATATCGATATTTATATATATTAAAAAAGGCATGTCTGCCAAGTCAATACAAGTATTACAAAAATGTGGCATATGCCATGTCCAAATCGATATACAATAAAAATGTAGAATATATCTACATGTATTGGTCATTCTATGACCAAAACTAACACTATATGATCCTAAACTTCTGGTGGATCATCAAAATCAAGCCTCTTCGGTGTAGTATGTGACTCTGTAGATGGCTGCAAAACCTCAATTCAAAAGTCAAATTAGAATTCTTTTGTAGAAATTAGTTCACAATTAACATTATAACTATGTATTTAACTTTAATTCCTTTGCAATTGAAATGTAGATTACCTCATCGACTGATCCAGGAGCTAATGTCTTTGCTCTCCTCTCCTTGTCACTCTTAGGTGTTTTCTTGAAGACATACTTAAATTGATCCACGTTATGGCCGTACCACGAAGGAGTCTATTGTAGATTAAATGTACAATTAATAAAATGTACTAACATAAATATATCAAAAACACTTAAAAGCTATAATATAGAGAACAATGATGTACATGTGCCTGAGACACTTCACCAATGGACTAAGGATGGCACACCATCGATGTAGAAACTGATGCTATTAGCTATACAAAAAATGTACAAAGATTAAATACAATTAATATAATGATAAGTATTGAAGGTTGAAAACAATTAATTTTACATATCAAACAAAAGTGTACGGGATCCTGATGTGCTTCTCCAGTGCAAGGAGGAGGGTTTGCCATTGACGAAATAGGTATGGATATTTCTTGTATGAAAAAATTATAAGAAATTATAATATATCACAAGTTCACATGTACACATGCATATAATCATGAAATCAAGAAAATAAAGTAGAGATACATACCTCTGCCCTCTTGATCCATGGGCGAATCAGGTGCATTCAACAGATCCACAAAGCTCAATGGCCACTGTACGTGTAAAATAGACAAAAAACACTAATCAATCTACAAACCCCAACTAATACTTGATTTCAACATTTTCAAACAATTGTACAACTAAAAATGTGTTCAATTACCTTCTTCACACATTTTGGCATCTTCGAGGAATTCTTTTTCTTAGGACAAGCCCTAGACGCGGAGGGGGTGCCCTAAAAACACAAAATTAACATGAGATATTAGTACAGATAATAAATTAAACATAATTTTAAAAATCTAAAATGAAATGACTTGCATATTCCATCAAAACAATACATAAAAGAGTTATACAAAATACCATACTGTATAGCCTTGTAGGCCAAAATCGATCGCCGAGAGCGTGATGTCATCAATCTGGGATATTCCGTCCCCTGTCAACACCTACAAACTAAAAATTGGACCAAGCATTAAAGATAGTTAGTATATCTTGTATTTTTTTTAATTCAAAGTGTACTATTCTATTTTAACATCTTACAAAATTTATACCTCAGGCGTCAAAGTTGCAGCTATGGTAACTGGGAGAGGTGTATGGGATACCGCTGCTGCATCCTGAAATGCATATTATTTGTCTCAATTTAAATCGATGTATAAATGAAAATTCATTTATGTAATTACAAAATTAAAGTGACTGATAAATAAAATGTTATGAATTCAAATCAACACACCTGTGTCTATGGCTCATGGGCAAACACCATGTCCATCAACTCATCTATCAGCACGACATCCTCAACTGTGTGAGCCTAACATCTACAACCACAAATCGTGCATAGATGATATAAGTATCCATCTGCACTGACTGCATCATCTATCCCCGAGCATATCCCCGAGAAACTGACACACATATGCTTGATGGGCTCTTTTTTGCCCTCTAACGGCTCATCATCCAATACAATAGGGTGTGCTAATGATGTCCCATGCTGGATGATGGCACCAGCCAATGCTGTGGCCGCATGAAGAGTCTGTAGCTCCATCGACTCTTTCAGCTCTAATGGGACAGCCTGATGCACCTTGGGTTTCGGTGCTAGGCGGCGGTGACTCTCCGCGGCTAATCGCCTACGAGCTCCAGGTCTATCTTGGGCAGAGCCACCACCTCTACCATGAAACTCTCTCATGTCAAAATAATTTGGGTGGACATTGAGCACAAACTCACAATATATTTTTCTCAAAAAATATAATGGCACCTCATAATTATTACAAGGTGGATAATCAAAGACCATCCACCACCTCTGCCAAAAAAGATTCTTCATCTGCACATTGGTACACCAATGTATGGGAAACCTCTTTGCATTAGGAGGTAATGACTGACCAGTTTTGGGGTCAACAAAAAGGGCACATATTTGTTGTTTAGAAATATTTTTGTTTTTAACTCCATCATATGATAGCCCATTGGCATAGAATTGACGACACTTATCCCTAAAGCTTCCCCATTTGGTAATTTCTGTGGAAATAGCTATGGCACCACTAGCTAATGTTTCTAGGCTAGTGGCGAGGGATTGATGATGGTCAAGTTCAGAAGTTCTCAATTTTACAATCAGTCTATTGATTTTGGATGTATTTTGCCCTAACTGATTAATTAATTCTTCCCGTGTTTCAGCTGTGCGGTCAAAAGGAGGAATTGGGGGTTGTTCTTGTGTGTTATCAGGAGGTGCATTTGGTTGTTCTTGTGGGTTTTCAGGAGGTGCATTTGGTTGTTTTTGTTCTAGATTAGAAGAATCTAGTTTTTGAAACAAAAAATGAAAAAACCTAATCAAAATTAATGAAATTAAATTCAAAATGTAAAACAAATTGCATAAACCAGAAAGAAAGACAAAAATAACCAAAAACTAACCTTGATCCATAGCCTGGAGAACAAATTCGCACCCCGTTCGCGGTTTAGGTTAGAAAATTGGAAAAAAACAAAGTAAAAAATGCGCTTTTCGGGTAAATGAGGACCCAATTTTTTTTTAAAACTTTTTTCATCAGGCACCTCGTACGTGGTTTTACTAGGATTATTAGTGCGTACGCGCTAATTTTCCTAGGCGTAGCGCGTACGCGCTCAGTTTCCGAAACTTAGCGCGTGCGCGCTACCTTTTCTAGGCTCGGGAAGAACAAACCTAAGCGCATATGCGGGAATTTGAAATTTTAAGACCGCGTACACGCTACCTGTTTTTCCAAATATTTTTGGGTGGTGTCCACTTTTCTGACCACGTCTTTGTGCACACTCCGTGTTCTACTTGCAAAAACCTCGTTTCCCACTGCAATGTATTTGATGTTGACAGAAGGATAGAATGGTTTAATGTTGTCACTCACCCATCCGTTCACTGCATCCTGGTCATCTGCAATCGTCTGAAGCTCAGCGTTGCCAACTCCCACAAGAACTTCGATTCGAGAATTCTTCAGGGCCTTTAGAACGGTCTGCTCTGCCATGTATATTCTCACCTTTCCTATGTTGTTTGACTGCATCAGATTCACCACCTCATCGTGAGAAGGCAAACTGTCTGACAGCATTCCGTAGCATACTCCTATCTTTTCACCATCTGCTGGACATAAAAATGAAAAGACTACAAATTACTTTCACTAGAATCTAAATTTTTTAAATTTAATATATGGGGTTTTATTAGCAGTTCATTTTTATAAACTATTGATATTAAAATATAAGGAAATGTCTTTTAAGTTTTCAAGGAATGTCTCTTTTGTGTTTGTTTACGTTGGCATTATAACTGTTTGTTTTTCCTCTGTGCTCTCCATTATTCCTTTTAAATAATTTTGTTTGCTATTGTCTCTGACTGTTTCTGTAACAGAAATAGGATCCCAATTTACCTTTATGATCCTAACTTTCCTTTTTATTTAATAAAAAATATAACATAGCTCTAAACTATAAGACTAAATTGGCAACCAGTAGTAGCCACCAGATAATATTACAAAACACGCATAGCACTACCAAAAACATTAGAGCAATTGTGAAAATTATCCAATGGACCACTCTCTTTGTAGATGCAGCTGTCGATTGGTGATTACAAGCCCTAGTATAAACTCCATTAATCAAAACTGCAACCATTGAGTGAATCATCGGTCTCACTGCCTCACCTAACCCTTGAAATTTAAAGCCTTGTATCCCCTCACCCTTCACACTACCCTAACCAGTCTATCATCTTCCAATAGAGGCATTGTATATCCACTAGTAAGTTCCATAATCCTCGTACCAATGTTTTTCTTATAACTATACAAATCTGCTGCCAAATTTTCTCCAATGTCTGCATCTTCAGCATCAATTACTACATCGTAGCATCTATAGCTTTTATGTCAACCTCAAACCCAACTACAGGCTTATTGCCCTTTCTTCCCGGTGTCACAGGACTTGTCTGGAAACTCACATTATCCTTGTCGTCAACATGCATTTCAACAGGACAGAGCAGTAAGAAACAAAGGAAACTTTCATGCACAGCTTCATCACCCATTGCTAGTGATTTCGTAACAGGAATAGAACCC
>NC_081411.1:335817546-335842546 GCF_030272615.1 Cryptomeria japonica | reverse complement strand
CCTTCTTCTCTCCCACCCCCCTCTCTCTCTCTCTCTCTCTGTCTCTCTTCCTCCCTCTACTCTCTCAAGAGCGCGTACGAGGTATTGAAACTATTAGTTCTTTGCCCTACCATAAATTTTTTAAGGCTTAGTAGCGCATACACGGTACTTATTACTCATAAGCGCATACAGGGTACTATTCCCATTATTCGTTACCCTGCGATAACATTTTTAGGCTTAGTAGCACGTACGCACTACTTATCAGCCCAGAATGGGAAAAAAGAACTACCGTTGGGCTTGTCAACATTTTATGGTCTAACAACGCGTACGCGGTTATCAATGTAGCACGTACGTGGTTTTATAGGACATAGTTTTAGTTGCCCAAGAGCCTCAACGACCTCAAAAGAAGTTTTTGAGGTTGTTGAAGGCCCCACTGGAACTATGTCTGAACTTCTATCACTGTTGTATACATAAAAGTAAGTGAATTTTTTTTTTTGCATGATTTCAAATGATTGAATTGTTGTTTTTATTAGTTTTTTGTTTTTGCATGGTTTCAAATGATTGAATTGTGATTGTTTAATAGTTTGATTCCAAAAATAGTGATAAGATGCATATTTATGGTTATATATTATTTTTGAACTTTTCTTTACATATATATGTAATATGATTCTATTTAGGTCAACCAATCTCAACCATGGGAAAGAACAAGCGAGGAACGATGGAACAATGAGAGGCTCAAACTGAAAGACAAAGGCAGCATATGAAGAAATTGCGTGATGGTAAGAACAATGGGAGAAGAAGGTATGTCAATCTCAACATCTCAATTCGATTTACTAAACGAATATAATGCACCTAATGCAATTGATGTTTTGAGTATATGTGATGTGTCCCTGGTCAATCATGAGCATTCTTGATTCTTGTATAATCATGGATAATTATTTGAGTCATTATCAGGTCATAGATTGAGACTAGATACAATTTGAGCAAAAATTGTCATTGTTGTCAAAAAAGTTGTCAAGCAACTTCTACATTGCGTCGGTAGGGTATGACTCTCGACGTTTTGGTGCTTTGGGATGCATGACAGGGCCATGCCTAGCGTAAACATGCCAACCTGGATGCGCTTGCGACGTCGGTTTGTGCACACGAGGAACATAATCAATTCTGGCCAATCTTGCAACTTTTCCTTGCAAGCAAATGACGGTTTTTTGAGCAAGCAAAAAAATGCTACTAATTGAAAATGGCTCTGAGTCTTCGAAAACTGAGATAGGTCATTGTAGAGGAGCCTCACGCAACCCCACGGGATCAAACAGATTGACTGTATGTGTCGTGGATTGGAAGAAACAATCCATCAAATTTTGACAATTTTTTGGACTAAGGGCACTTGAGAGATCGCACTGGTAGGGTATGACTCTCGATGTTCTGGTGCTTTGGGATGCACGACAGAGCCATGCCTAGCATAAAATTTCCCACCCGTATGCCCTCGCGACGTCGGTTTGTGCACACGAGGAAGAGAATCAATTCTAGCCAATCTTGCAACTTTTCCTTGCAAGCAACTGATGGTTTTTTGAGCAGGCAAAAAAATGCTACTAATTGAAAATGGCTCTGAGTTGTCGAAAACCAAGATAGGCCATTGTAGAGGAGCCTCACGCGACCCCACAGGATCAAACAGATTGACAAAATGTATTGTGGATTGGAAGAAATAGTCCGTCAAATTTTGACAATTTTTTGGACTCAGGGCACTTGAGAGATCACACCAATAGGGTATGACTCTCGATGTTATGGTGCTTTGGGATGCACGGTAGGGCCATGCCTAGCATAAACATGCCCACCCAGATGCGCTCGCGACATCGGTTTGTGCACATGAGGAACATAATCAATTCTAGCCAATCTTGCAACTTTTCCTTGCTTGAAAATAGCTCCGAGTCATCGAAAACCGAGATAGGCCATTGTAGAGGAGCCTCATGCGACCCCACGGGATCAAACAGATCGACCGTATGTGTCGTGGATTGGAAAAAATAGTCCGTCAAATTTTGACAATTTTTTGGACTCAGGGCACTTGAGAGATCGCACCGGTAGGGTATGACTCTCAACGTTCTGGTGCTTTGGGATGCACGACAGGGCCATGCCTAGCGTAAACGTACCCACCCGGACGTGCTCACAATTTCGGTTTGTGCACACGACGAACAAAATTTGACCATTGTGAGCGTGAGGGTGCTCTCGCACCAAACACATTGTTGTTTATATTTATATTGTCAATTTTTGTTGTTTATATTCATATTGTTAATTACATATGCAAATATTCATTTAAATTTATAAAAGGGCAGCCACCAAATACAACGAATACACAATAATGAACTGAATACAAGGAGTTTTGTAGGGTTAATTCAACATTTTAGAAATTTTATCAAATCATATTCCACGATTGCAATGCTTTATATCATATATTTTTGTTGTTTATATTCATATTGTTGATTACATATGCAAATATTCATTTAAATTTATAAAAGGACAACCACAAAATACAACGAATACAAAATAATGAACTCATTACACATTTATTGGATCGAATATCGATATTTATATATATAAAAAAGGCATGTCTACCAAGTCAATACAAGTATTACAAAAATGTGGCATATGCCATGTCCAAATCGATATACAATAAAAATGTAGAATATATCTACATGTATTGGTCATTCTATGACCAAAACTAACACTATATGATCCTAAACTTGTGGTGGATCATCAAAATCAAGCCTCTTCAGCGCAGTACACGGCTCTGTAAATGGCTGCAAAACCACAATTCAAAAGCCAAGTTAGAATTCTTTTGTAGAAACTAGTTCACAATTAACAACATAACTATGCATTTAACTTTAATTCCTTTGCAATTGAAATGTAGATTACCTCATCGGCTGATCGAGGAGCTAATGTCTTTGCTCTCCTCTCCTTGTCACTCTTAGGAGTTTTCTTGAAGACATACTTAAATTGATCCACGTTATGGTCGTGCCACAAAGGAGTCTATTGTAGATTAAATGTACAATTAATACAATGTACTAACATAAATATATCAAAAACACTTAAAAGCTATAATATAGAGAACAATGACGTACCTGTGCCTGAGATGCTTCTCCAATGGACTGAGGATGGCTCACCATCGATGTAGAAACTGTCGCTATTACCTATACAAAAATTGTACAAAGATTAAATACAATTAATACAATGATAAGTATTAAAGGTTGAAAACAATTAATTTTACATATCAAACAAAAGTGTATTGGATCCTGAGATGCTTCTCCAGTGCAAGGAGGAGGGTTCACCATTAATGAAATAGGTATGGATATTTCCTGTATGAAAAAATTATAAGATTATAATATATCACAAGTTCACATGTACATGTGCATATAATCATGAAATCAAGAAAATAAAGTAGAGATACATACCTCCGCCCTCTCTTGATCCGTGGGCGAATCAGGTGCATTCAACATATCCACAAAGCTCAATGGCCGTTGTACATGTAAAATAGACAAAAAACACTAATCAATCTACAAACCCCAACTAATACTTGATTTAAAAATTTTCAAACAATTGTACAACTAAAAATGTGTTCAATTACCTTCTTCACACATTTTGGTGTCTTCGAGGAATTCTTTTTCTTAGGACGAGCCCTAGACGCAGAGGGGGTACCCTAAAAACACAAAATTAACATGAGATATTAGTACAGATAATAAATTAAACATAATTTTAAAAATCTAAAATGAAATGACTTGCATATTCCATCAAAACAATACATAAAAAGAGTTGTACAAAATATGATACCGTATAGCCTTGTAGGTCAAAATCAAACGCTGAGAGCATGATGTCATCAATCTAGGACATTTTGTCCCCTGTCAACACCTACAAACCAGAAATTGGACCAAGCATTAAAGATAGTTAGTATATCTTGTATTTTTTTGAATTCAAAGTGTACTATTCTATTTTAACATGTTACAAAATTTATGCCTCAGGCATCGAAGTTGCAGCTATGGTAAGTGGGGGAGGTGTATGGGATACCACTGCTGCATCCTAAAATGCATATTATTTCTCAATTTAAATCGATGTATAAAAGAAAAATCATTTATGTAATTACAAATTTAAAGTGACTAATAAATAAAATGTTATGAATTCAAATCAACACACCTGTGTTTGTGGCTCATGGGCAAACACCATGTCCATCAACTCATCTATCAACGCAACATCCTCAACTGTGTGAGCCTGACATCTACAACCGCAAATCATGCACAAATGATATGAAGTATCCATTTGCACTGGTTGCATCATCTATCCCCGAGCATATCCCCGAGCAACTGACACACATATGCTCGATGGGCTCTCTGTCACCCTCTAACGGCTCATTATCCAATACAATAGGGTGTGCTAATGACATCCCATGCTGGATGATCGCACCAGTCAATGTTGTGGCTGCCTGAAGAGTCTGTAGCTCCATCGACTTTTTCAGCTCTAATGGGATAGCCTGATGCACCTTGGGTTTGGGTGCTAGGGGGCGGCGACTCTCCGTGGCTAATCACCTACGAGCTCCAGGTCTATCTTGGGTAGAGCCACCACCTCTACCATGAAACTCTCTCATGTCAAAATAGTTTGGCCGCACATTGAGCACAAACTCACAATATATTTTTCTCAAAAAATATAACGGCACCTCATAATTATTACAAGGTGGATCATCAAAGACCATCCACCAACTCTGCCAAAAAAAATTCTTCATCTGCACATTGGTACACCAATGTATGGGAAACCTCTTTGCATTAAGAGGTAATGACTGACCAATTTTGGGATCAACAAAAAGGGCACATATTTTTGTTTTTTACTCCATCGTATGATAGCCCATTGGCATAGAATTGATGACACCTATCCCTAAAGCTTCCCCATTTGGTAATTTATGTGGAAATAGCTATGGCACCACTAGCTAATGTTTCTAGGCTAGTGGCGAGGGATTGATGATGGTCAAGTTCAGAAGTTTTCAATTTTACAATCAGTCTATTGATTTTAGACGTATTTTGTCCTAACTGATTAATTAATTCTTCCTGTGTTTCAACTATGTGGTCAAAAGGAGGAATTGGGGGTTGTTCTTGTGTGTTTTCAAGAGGTGCATTTGGTTGTTCTTGTGGGTTTTCAGGAGGTGCATTTGGTTGTTCTTGTTCTGGATTAGAAGAATCTGGTTTTTGAAACAAAAAATGAAAAAACCTAATCAAAATTAATGAAATTAAATTCAAAATGTAAAACAAATTGCATAAACTGGAAAGAAAGACAAAAATAAACAAAAACTAACCTTGATCCATAGCCTGGAGGACAAATTTAGCACCCTGTTCGCGGTTTAGGTGAGAAAATGGGGAAAAAATGAAGTAAAAAATGCGCTTTACGGGTAAATGAGACCCAGTTTTTTTTAAAAAACTTTTTTTTACCAGGCACCGCGTATGCGGCTTTATTTGGATTATTAGTGCATACGTGCTCATTTTCCTATAAGTAGCGTGTACACGCTAATTTTCCTAGGCGTAGCGCGTACGTGCTCATTTTCTTAAAAGCAGCACGTACGCGCTACCTTTTCTAGGCTCTGGAAGAACAAACCTAAGTGGATACGCGAGAATTTGAAATTTTAAAACCGCGTACGCGTTGCCTTTTTTCCAAGTTTTTTTTGGGTGGTTTCCACTTTTCTGACCACCATCTTTGTGCACACGCCCAAAGGCAAGAAGAAGGACAATAAAGGCAAGTCAAAGTCTCCAAGGAGATCCAAATTACCTAGTAAAAAGTCCAAGGCTAAATGTTGGAACTACGGCACATCCGGTCATTTATAGAAAGCTTGTAAAGAGGAGAAGAAAAAGGAAACTAGGAAAGCCTCTGATTTTGATTCCAACTGATCCTCTCGAGTTGATGCAGATTCTTTTTTCATTACTTTGGCAATCCATGCATCAGAAGATGTATGGTTGATTAGATTAGGTTCTTCCTTCCACATGACCTCTCACAGGGGTTGGTTCTCAAAGTATAAAGATTATGATGGTGGGAAGGTGTACTTGGGTGATGACTCTCACCTAAAGATTGATGTCCATGGAAGAGTCAAGATCTGATTCCCCGATGGTAACGTGAAGGGGATTGATGATGTGTTGCACATTCTTGGTTTGACACAAAACCTTCTTTATGTTAGCAAGATGAACAATGTGGGAATGCAAATTGTTTTCTTGCAAGGTGGATGCAAGATGACTAGAGGTTTTGTGGTGCTTTCTAAGGGTGTTCAACAACGCACTCTGTATATGCTAGATGCATGCATGGTTTACTACAATAGTGCTTCTATGAATTCCAAGAAACAGGCTTCAGAATCTTCATCCTCATCGTAAGATCAAGAAGAGAAGAATATTGTTGTATCAACATTTGATGGTCATGCTTTTCGAGTACCTAAGGGTGCTAATGCTTTGGAGATGAAGCTCTCAACTAAGAAAACAATGTTGTGGCACCAAAGACTTGGCCACATAGGTAAAAAGGTCTTGTGAGCCTTGAAAAATAAGAGCTTTGTTGAAGGCCTTGATGATTCTAATCTTGAGTTTGACTTTTGCAAACATTGTATATATGGAAAGCAACACAGTGTTTCATTTATTTTGATTCTCATAAGTAATCTGGGTTTTTCGACTTGATGTTCATTCTAATGTGTTTGGTCCAGTTAACATGCCTTATTTAAATAGATCTGTGTACTTGGTTTCATTCATCGAAGACTATTCTAGAAGGACATTTGTTTAATTCTTCAGAAGTAAATCTGAATTTTTCAATCGATTTAAGAAATTTAAATCCTTGTGTGAAAATCGGGTTAGTAGGAAATTTAAATCATTGTGTTCTACTTAGTTCGATAGGTTATGTGAGGAGCACAAGATTGAAAGACATAATAAACTCCATACACCCCACACAAAAAGAAGTTGCAAAGAGGATGAACAAAATATTGATGGAGAAGGCTAGGAGTATGCTGAGTGATGTTGGCCTTGAATTGAAGTTTTGGGTTTAGGTGATAGCCACTACATGTTATTTGATAAATAGATCTCCTACTTTGATGCTGGTTGAAAAGACCCCCATGGAAGCATGGTTTGGTAAAAAGCCTTCAATGCTCAACATCTTAGAGTCTTTGGCTATGAGACATATGGTCATGTGTCTAGTGAAAATAGATCTAAATTGGAGAACAAGGTGGTTAAATGTATCTTCATCAACTATGGTGTCGATGTGAAGGGATACAAGCTTTGGGATCCAGTTATAGAGAAGGTGCTTTATAGTAGGAGTGTTATCTTTCGTGAGTTGGAACCTTTTGTGGTTGATTTGCCGCTAGAGAAGGAAGAGAAATAGGAGGAGGTACTAGTATAGATTCCACCTTCATAAGAGAGATGAACTACGTAGTCCTATGGGACCTGATGATGAGGAGAGCTCTAGAAGTTCAGAGAATTTTGAAGAGGAACAAGATCCTCAACCTTAATTTTTGAGAAGGTCTACGCATGTGAGGCAACAACCTAAAAGATATGGTTATTCACCATACATGTTTGGTTATTCATTGTTAGATTCTAGTTGTATTTTTGCTTTACTTGCTAATGTTGATGAGCCTAGGACTATTAAAGAGGCAATGGGTATGCATGATGTAGATTCTTGGATGGAAGCCATGAACAAAGAAATAGTTGCATTGAAGAAGATTGCTACATGGGATCTGGCACCGTTTCTTGAGGAACAAAAACCCATTAGTTGTAAATGGGCGTTCAAGAAGAAGTTGGGTCTAGATGGTAATATTGAGAAGCATAAGAGAGCTTTCTATCATGATACCAAATAAAGGTATCTATCAAATCTATCCAACACCATCTTCATGTTCTCTTCACATCACTCATCCTTGGACATATTCCTTGAGTTTTCTTGACATCAATGACAACATATGTACGACAAAAAAAATCACAAGGCTCATCACACAAATTTTAAGTCATTTATCTTCAACACCAATGTACTATATTACATGACTTTATAAAGCCTTTATTTTTTCCAACTACTCAAACCACTAACTACCAACTACATATAACTAATAACTAACTAAAACCTTGCATCTAATAAATAACATTAACATGTTAATTTATTTTTTATTACATAATCTATCCCATGCATTACAACACATGCCTTATTCCAAATTTGACATTATATTTTTATACCTTTACATTAGGGATGTTATGCCTTCTCTATAGTATTTTAGCTTGCATTGTCATATTTTTACATTTGGGGTATCATGCTTTTCCCATGTTCTTTGTGCTTTAATTTTTGTATCCTCAAATTAGGGGTTGAAGGTGCATCATACCTTTCCCATTTCAAATGAGTTTCTATTGGTATATCACCCTATCATTTAGGCATCACACCTTCCCCTATATAATGTTTTGCCTTAATAATTATACCTTGGATCTAAGGCTACCTCCTTTGAGTGTGTGAATCTTTCCCTACCCACTCTTTTTCTATGATAATATTGCTTATCATTTTTGTATGTGGGATCATTTGCGACTTCCCTCCTCAACAACGGATTTCAATGATCATCCTAGCCCATGCACTTATCACATATTATTGGATACACTTTACTTGTTTAGTAAACAATACACTTTATTGCAATAGTAATAAAATGTGTGGCTTCACTGAGTAGTAGTGCTTGTAGGTTGTGTGTCTATTGGATTGTTGAGTTCATGGGTTTGAATGTGGGAATAATGCCTTCAAGATTGAGGCCCCCTAATAGTGGTATCAATGATAAACCCAATGAGAAGATATCCCCTTGTAAGTGGTTTTTTTGGGCTTAGGCCAAGCTTAGAAATCCAAGTTTACCAAAGAAAAAATAATACTTATAATTTTTGTAAATAAAATAAAAATTTAAAAAATCCAATTCTTGTTTACGATACAACACATGATTTGACATAACGGTGATCCAATTTACATTATATATATTTTTTTCACCAAAATTTTACATTTTTTTGACATTTTAGTCAAAAAATTGTACATTTCATAATTTCTTAAGATCAAAATATACAATGATTTGTAATTTTTTTTTACAATAAAATTTTATAAATCCCTTGGTAGTAGTAGACAAACATACCATATTATCTCTTAGCTTCAAGCTTTGCTAGAGACAAGTTGATTTATTTCTTTATGAAAAATGCCTATGTTTTGAAAACCCTTTAGAAAAAATTTCATACATAAAATTCAAAGAAAGACCTACTCATCAAACATACCAAAAATTCAATCAAGTAAGATGCCACAACAGCATAAACTCTTACGTTCATATTCATTTCAAAATCTTTGTAGAGTAGAGTAAAAGGAAATGCATTTGCTCAAAGAGAGTCCATCGAATGATCTATTTTGTTTACCATAACAAAATAGAATGCAAATTCTAGACGATGTATTGACAAGAGAATGATACACAACTTGTCAAAGAAGTTGAAGCACTTTCTTAAAAAGAATTCAACTATAAAAGCGTCCGATTTTAAGACTTCAGTGTTAAAAGCAAGTCATTGAAGAGAACCACAAACTGGTGCTTCTTGTGATATGTATTTGGTTGTGCTCTTGGTCACGTGGATCAGTGTTAATCCATTTATTTTGAGTGGATGATAATGTTTGTCAATAAGCCCTTTGTGATAGTTGATCTCCTTCAAGTAATACCTCCATAACGTTTTCGCAAGAACATAGTCCAATCTCCATAAGATTGTTTGCCCATTCTTGAAATGGTGGAAGTCAATTGAATCTATAATAGTTTTTACTCAACAAATTAAACAATGGTTTTGTTTTGAAAATCACCATATTGCTTATAGTTGTGGTTCATCCTTTTGGTTTTGGTCTCCTTCAAGTGAGCATTGCCCAAGCTCCATAAGAACATAGGCCATTCTCTTCTCAAAACGATGGATGCCAATAAAATCTTTCACAATGAATTTCTGCTCAAAGATTTGGAGCTGAAAGTAGTGACTGTGGAAATCACCATACGGTATTACTTAACAGTCCTCCCATTTGTTGAATCCTTTCCATTAATATCACCAGTAATTTCCACAAGAACATTCCCCATTCTTGAAATGATGAAAGCGACTCAAGTCTCTAATAATTATTTCTCGTTCAACAATTCTGGAGATAAACTTCATGGCATGGTGGCAATCACCACAAATGCGAAGATTCTTTATGATTCGGATAGATGTACCAGGGCATTTAATATTCATAAGCCCAAAAGCAAGAGCCAGCTTCTCACTATGACTACATAGGATATGCTCCTTTTCTTCCTCCTCCACATCTTGCAACACAAAGTTTGTATTGGGCACATATCCTGCCTCTTTCATTTGCCCGGCCAAATCCTCTAATGTTTTATAAATTTCTGCTGATTGTGCATGTGCTCTGTCCTCTACAAGGAATGCATGAACCTTTTTCTTGATCTCAATCCAGGCATATCCTGGCATCTTTGTCGCCCCCTTGCCTTTCATTATTGCTCTTACCTTTTCTACACCATCCCACCTTCCAGCTGCAGCATAGATATTTGACATCAGAACATAATAGCCAGCCTTCTTAGGTTTCAGGTCATAGAGATGTTCTGCTACAAGCTCTCCCAACTGTATATTTTGATGAATTCTGCAGGCACCAAGCAAGGCACCCCACACATCATCATTTGGTTTTAACGGCATATTGCCAATGAAATCATATGCCTCGTCCAAGTGCCCTGCTCGACCAAGAAGGTCTACAATGCATGCATAGTGCTCCAACCCAGGTACAATGCAATAATCTAGTTTCATCCTATCAAAGTAACGCCGGCCTTTCACTACCATGCCTGCACGACTGCAAGCAGATAGAACAGCGACAAAGGTGACACTGTCCGGCTTATATCCTAAAGCAAGCATTCGATCGAAAAGCATAATTGCCTCATCAGCACACCCATTTATACTATAGCTAGAAATCATTGCGGTCCACAAGGCCGGATCTTTATGCGCCATTGTGTTAAATAAGTGAAGTGCAATCTTCAAACTCCCACATTTGGCATACATGTCTATCAGGGTACTGACCACGAAAACATCCAATTCAAACCCATTTCTTATAACTGAATTATGTACTTCCTTGCCTTGTTGAAGAGCTACTAGGGCGGTGCAAGCTGGAAGAACATTTATGATAGTAACAGCATTTGGCTTGAACCCTGCCAGCTGCATTTTGTGGAACAACTTTAAGGCTTCCCCACTCTGTCCATTCTGGACATATCCTGTGATCATTGCAGTCCATGATACGACATCTTTTTCAATCATTCCGTCAAACACTTTGAGCGCGCACTCAATAATGCCGCATTTAGCATACATTGCTACAAGTGCGTTCCCCACTTGTAAATTCAAATGCAGTCCACTACTGAGTATGCAAGCATGAATCTCCTTACCCTTATTGACATCTGAAAAGATTGGAAGAAGGCTTATGAATATGACTGCATCTGGTTCGATCCTCGTCTTCATTTGAATGTACAACTCCAAAGCCTTGATTCCCTTCCCATTCTGCACATAACCTCCAACCATAGAGTTCCAGGACACCGTATCTCTTTCGGATGGACACATTTTGTCAAACAATTTGCGTGCATCTTCCACACGCCTGCATTTCGCATACATGGTAATAAGGGCATTCGCTGTAAACAGATGGGATTCCAATCCACATGTTATTGCACGAACATGAACTTCCCTGCCTTTCTGCAGAGCAGAAATTGCAGCGCATGCTTTGAGAACGCAAGCGAATGTAAAATGGTCTGCTTCTTGTTCATTCTGCATTTGGCAAAAGAGCTCCAGGGTTTTGTCCCAAAACCCGTTCTTGGAATACCCAGTAATCATTGAATTCCATAAAAATACGCTTTCTTTGGGAATTCTGTCAAAAACCAGGCGTGCATAATCTACACTCTGCCGCTTTCCATACGCGCTTATAAGCCTAGAACCCAATATTTTATTTTCGGCGAGTCCCCTCACAATAATGTGGGCATGGATTTGCTGCAACTGTTTGATATTGGAGCATGTTTGAAACAGCTTAAAGTATGAATGCATTATGTTGTTTTGTGTCCATGCCTTGCTCTTTCTCTTTCTCTTGCTTTAGTGTTTGTGTGTCTGGGGATGGTGTCGAACCCGAGGCTGCGAACAGGGCTAGAAGTATTGTCATCTTGCACAGCATCCATGAATGAAAGCTACCAGAATCGTTTTGTAATCATTTGGGAGCTGAGTCGCTCACTGAAATTGTAAAACTTAAGTGGAATTCACACAGACGATTTGGAAGATGCAAAAACAAACCTAAAACAAGATTTGTTTAGAACGAGGGTTAGCCCACACTAACAATGCATAATGTCCTTTCTTTCAACACAAATTATTAGGGTAAACCAAGTTCTTATGTCACTAGATCTCCTATTCATTATTAGTACTTGTACTTAGGCAATACTCTTGTAATAAAAATTCATTTGAGTGCTTAAATGGTTATTAAAAGAAACTATTTAGTCCAATCATAAACAAATGTTTTTCTTTTTTATTTTTATTTTTAACTTATGTTAAAGTATACATGCATATTTGTTAACTTTATAATTTAAAAAAAATATTTATCTTCTAAATGATTGGCTAATATTTTTTTCCCTGTTATAGATGGGTTTCTTGGAAGCTTGCGGAGCAGTTCCATTTTCCTCGATGCCACTCCTCCTCGCCAGGGTTTGTTGTCTTGCATGCAAAAAAAATTCCCCTCACAATCGGAATTTTATTTACCTATTTAAACTGCTTATTGGCATGGTATTTCAGAAAGCTTCATACATCGCATACATTTACTTCTTCAGGGAGTAGAGAATGTAAGCATTACAATTGGATTTTCAATTTGTTTAACTTTCTGGTAGTACTTTATTTTGATATGAGCAGAAATTATCAAATATGTTTCTGGAAATGGGCATAATGTTTGTTCTGCTATTGTGTGGACATTGTTTAGGGTTTCTCTATTCTTACCGATAGTTTTTATTGCAGAGTTGTTTAGGGTTTCTCCAAACCAAATGAAGGAGCCGTTCATAAGTTTTCACTTTCTATCTTTCATGGCACAATATTTCTAAAGTTATTGTATTCTATTCTAAAGGCTCTGTACGAGCACTTTCTGAAGACAAGCATTTGGTCCTATTGAAGCTTGTCTTTCTACCCTTTCTAGAGATGCCCATAATATGTATTCCTCAAACAACGAACCCTAGCATTCAAATTAGTTTCTACAAAGCAATGATGTGCATTGCAAGGAAGAAGACTATAGTTCCTTCCATGTGACCATACATTGAAGGGATGTCCAATTCAGCCCAAAGCCATCGTATTTAATAATGCTAATAAACAATCCCTACAGATGGATAAAAGAGATGATAACGCACACTTGGTGCCATGCTTAATAATAGATTCAAAATTGAGAACGCTTGGTTTACTACGCAAGATAATTTGCCCTGTTTTAACTAAATCAAGTGAAACGCTTCACATAATTTGGCATCAACTTGGTGCCATGCTTAATAATAGATTCAAAATTGAGAACGCTTGGTTTACTACGCAAGATAATTTGCCCTGTTTTAACTAAATCAAGTGAAACGCTTCACATAATTTGGCATCAAGTTGTTTAGGAGGATACAAAATTTATGCTCTCATAGATTTCCATACGCTATCCTAGAGCTTATGCTTTGTGTGGGAAGGACTGAGAATGGTTTCATTCCATCCAATGACATCTCTTTGAGGCATTCTATCAAACAATTCGCGTGCCTTCTACCCTTCCACATTCTGCATACATATCTATGCGAGCAATAGTCGCAACTGCAGCTGGTCGAAACGCTTTAGGAAACCACTTATCGATTGCGCATAACAAAACTGAAAATTATGAATTCTTAGTCTGTAGTGGAAGGGGAAATAAGGGCAACCTAGTCATTAGCTCTTCGATGTATCACATGCTTCACAGTCCGTGTAACATTTTGGTCATCTGCAAGAGGTTGTTCAGTAGTCAAATTAATGTTCACATAAAGACTTTGATTGATACAGTTTCTCAAAGACCTCTTGTTAATACATCTGAATTCCTTTGCTTTTCCTGCAAGTTCTTAACACATATCATGTGCTAATGTTCTGTTTACTCCAATATACCCCAAAATTGGTTGCTGAAGAGAAAAATAGAAATCTCAACAGGGAATTCTCCACATCTGAAATATAAAGAAGAAACATAAAACAGTTTACAACCATATTTATATAATGTTAGAATTAAGTAGGTACTCATTATGTCAGAATTTCATTTTAAATTGGTCATTTGAATGGATGTGGCTTTCTAATATATTTTCGTAGCTGCAGGGCCATTCATTTCTACCCAAAGTGAGAGAGGTTAGATTCACCATTATATTTAAGCATATTGTTCATGTAGAAGGGTCACATTGTCTACAAAATAGAGTAAGGCGAGGGGTGTTGATCTCCTGTAGTTTTTCTCGATGGACGAGATATCTATTCAATTTTTAATAATATTTTTAACTTAAAACATGTACTAGAATTTCTGATTAAGAGCTTCCCATACCAGCCCAATACAAAAGCTAACAAGATTTCCAGACTATCAAAAGTTTAAAACAGGTTTGGTCCAGTTTATAAGATCTCTGAAAGGGCCTGGATGGCGAATTATTCCATCTGCAGGGTATTTCACTCACCTACTACAATGAGGCATGCTAAGTTCCTCCTGTAATGGAATTTCACTCTCTCGTAGACTGCAACATATCACCGATTCACCAGACCAACATCTTGACTGTCACTTCATTCATCTGCCACCTCAAAAGCCTTAAAAAACATTGTATACCACTGGTGAATTTGTTTGGAATTCTCTCAAATAATGCATACAAATTTGAGGGTGTCTTGTCAATCATTTCAATACCAAGAAACCCCTCCCTACAATAGAAACAACTTTGCTTCTCAAAAAACATATCCTGTATTACTTCTTTTTAAAGTTGAAAGCTTTATAAGAGTTTATTATTAGATAAAGATCTCTGACACCATCCATTCACTGAACATTGTGTGAAACCTCCCAGAATAGTTTACAAATTTCACTATTCTGTCTTGAAAATATTGTAGAAGAAACTAATATAGTCCAAAGTTCCAAACATAACGATTACCAGTTTATAGCTTGGTGTATTAAAATCATATTTCAATTAGAGAAGAGGTCATGGACAAGGATCATACTTGCATACACAAATCAATAAAACCAAGATAAAAAGCCTATAATCCAATTTTGACTCATCAGGTAAGGCAAAACTTTACTCAAACGCTATGTGAGTGATTTTTACGTTCATAAATCATCTTTTTCAATTGAATAGTTCTTCTAGTAAAAACTAGAATCATCAGGATGGAATAACTCCAAGGAAACAATGTTATGAATTATCTAACCTATAATTGACAACTTTAATGATTGATTGTGAATAATCCTTTTGAATGCTCTACTTGATACAAGAATGGACTTGGCAAACGCTATTCTGCCTCCATCCTTCACCCAAAAGGCATGTAGTCAATAAGCAGAGTGAACAACATCAACTCTGTTTATCATCAACAAGGACTCAACTCTGTTTATCATCAACAAGGACTCATGAAATCGGCAGTTTCATGTTAATTATCTAGTCCACTTTTTGTAGTGATAAAAATTCAAATCTTTTAAGAAAGCCAATTGCAGCCCCAGCAAATCATTACATTAATTCTATTGACAACTGAAATTAGATTAATTGCCCCACTATGAATCAACCAATTGAGCTATTTACACTTGGAGAAAAAATATACTGAGACAATATTTTACAAACATTTCACCCATCATCTTGTAATATTTGACCAGTCTCCATTTCTTCACCTCTCATTCAATATGATTTGATTTCTGTGACTTGCAAACATATAACCATGATCTGTCTCTATTCAATGTAGCACCCGGAAACCATGATTATACAACTGTTAAATTGAGGTATTCCTTCTGCTCTGCAACTGCATGGGTTTTGCAATTGCTATGAATATGATTCTTAGTAGATGAACGAATAAAATACAGGAAAACTGAAAACGAGTTAACTATATCACAAAGTGAGACCTCAAAAAGGGAATGTTATTAGTATACTCTCAGACTGCTCAAGCCTTATATTAATTAACCTTGTTACCAAACCCTTTCACCCCCAATTCTATGCCTAATCATTTTTCCTACACGCCCATCTACATCACTGGTATTATCAACATTACCACATCAGGTGCAAAGTGAATGAAGTTAGATCATTATGGAGGATAATGAGTCATAATTATAGAATAATGATTTTCACTCGCGCGACGATACAAAACTACTGAAGCTTCAAGCCTGTTTGTCACCTAAAATAAAATAAAGATTTTAAGTCAATACTGGAACAAGATTAATCATAATAATTTCATACTAGGGTTAGTACAGGATCAAGGGGGGCCAAAAAGTGGCGGTGTGAAAAAAATAGCCTTCCTCACTGTCTAAAAACGCGAAAATCCGTGTTGACTTTTTGCTTGCCCTGGGTGTCAGTACACCTTGGCCTGGTAATTACCTATGCAAATCGGATATATCCGATTTTTATTTGTAATTTTAATTTAAAATATATATTATATGTTACGTATTATATGTTACATATTATATAATACGTATTATATTATATATATAATATAATATTATATTATATTATACTATATAATATTATATTATATTATATTATACTATATAATATAATATAATATTATATTATATAATATTATATTATATTATATTATAATATATATAATATAATACAATACGTATTATATAATATAATAATATATTATATAATATATTATTATATTATATATGTTATTTAAAAATAATTGAAGTGTTGAAATCAGATATCCGATTTTATTGGATATCCGATTTTATTGGATATCCGATTTTCTGAGACTTTTATATTTAGACAGCGATAGTCCCGTGAGTCATTTTTAACTCTCGGGTCGCGCGAATTTGTCAAAATCCGATATCCAGTTTTTTGACAAAAAATTGCTAAAAAATTGATTTAGAGGTAAGAATTTTGTCGTTTTGAATCATTTTCATTCATTTTTTGTATTTTTTGTGAATGTTTATTTGATTTTTCATTGAAAATATGGTTTTTTTCATGAAAACTAGGTTTTTTTAAAATCAAATACCTAATTGTTTAAATTTGTTAACTAAATTTAATTGTTTACATTCAATTAGGTTAAAAATGGGAGATAACAATGAAAACACTGACCAACCACAACTGCAACAACCAAACCCTCATTTGCCAAACCCCGCTTCAATTCAAGATTTGATTGCACAAAATTTAAATGAATTAAGGGGGATTGCAGAAGTATATCGTAGGATCCCTCGTCTAAACCCATTGTTTGATCCTCTCACGTCGATTGTAAAAAGTATGGAAACCATGACTGAGGAGCACGATGTCGCCCTTTTGTGGCGAGATTCTATGAAGGAAAAATATGCAGATGGCTTGTCGTATAAGGATATCAAGGATCTTGAGATATCCAAAGCCGAAATCGCCTCATTGTTTGTCAATCCCCATACTGGTCAGCCTGTAGATCCCAAAAAAATAAAACTTTCTATCAAATGGTGCACAAATGATAGGATTGTGAAAAAATTTTGGGATCGTTGGTGGATGGTTTTTGACAAACCACCCAACAACAATCTTGATAGCCCCTTCTATTTCATAAATAAATTGTATGCTGAGTTTGTTTTACAGAAACATGTGAACTACTTTGACATCCAACCTTTCCAGAGTGTAGGTTTAGGTATGCCCCAAAATAGACCTGGGGCAGTCAGAGTAGTCTAGGGCCCATATGTCCCCCCTCCTCTTGTTGATCCCCCACCTGCAGTTCAGCATCCTGATATCATTTGTGAGGTAGCTTCATGGACCATATCGACTATTCACTCTTTGAGTAGCCTTTTGGTTTCTCAGGCTGCGTCAGTAGCTTAGCCTACTTTTGATGGTAGCGGTGCATCGGGTGGTGCTGACATGTCATCCTCGGCTCCACACATATGTGTGCCACATAGTTGTGTCATGTGTGGGCACGTATGCTTGGGTCTAGTTGGACAACCCATTGATCCTGCTGTGGATAGTGCAGATTACGAGGTGCATGAGATGCATGATGCACCAGAGGTTATTACACAGACTAGAGGATACCCTGGGGAGTCCTCACATGCTAGAGGTGAGGAGGCATCGTCATCATACATTGATGATGTATTGGTAAGATTTGTGTTTTCACAATTCATGTTATATTTTAATTAAATATTTATAAATTAGATAATATTAAGTACTAATTTTTATTTACATGGTCTATTTAATAGTTGATGACCGAGGATGAGTTGAGATAGATTTAGGAGGGCACCTTGTCGGCCATTTCATTTGGCCTCGATAGCTTAACGGTACATATATTATTGCACCTAGTCGTTTGTATTTTATTGTAGATACATGCTCATCATTTATATTTGTATTAATTAGATTATGTAGTAACTTGCATGTATATCTTATTTTACCCTTGTAGGGCACAAGCAGCACAAGTGCGGTGTAGTGTGATCTAGGATTTGGTAGTGCAATTGGAGACAAGGGAAAGGTAATTGAATGCAAATATGATTGAATGAATAGTTTAAATAACTTATAGTGATTATACATGTCTAGACATAGATTGATAGTTTCATATACTTGTGTATATATATAGAGAATCCTTGGCTTCACATCCTTGATGACTACACCCAGTATACCTGAAGAAGAAGAAGAGATGCCTCGAGTAGATGTGTGTTTATTTTATTTTTTGATTAGTAGATATAATTTGTTATTATCAGTGACAATTATATGCTAACTTGTATCAATGTCATGTTTCTAAACATATGTAGGTTGTTTATGAAAATATTCAAAACATACCTCCTCTACTGAAGACATACATCAAAAGTCCTGCAAAGCTGAAGAGAAAACGTGGAGATGAGGTAAACATGAATAGTTCAATTAAATAGTTCATTTTTATGTTAACTTTTCGAATGTGAATTATATAATATAGCTAATATTAATCGTGGTTTGTTTTTCTTGTGCAGGATCCTTCAAAGCCGAGCAGTGCGGCGAAGAGGATCGATTTTGATGATCCATTAGCAGCTTAGGATGTTATAGATAGTTTTGGGATGCTTACATGTCTAGTTGGCATGTATATTTTGTATATGGACATACATTCACGTATTTAGACATACATTTTGTTTTAGTTGGTGTTTATGCCATATTTGTGTATGGACATACATTTGTAATCATTCGACATTTTTATATATACAGAAGTTGATATTCGATCATATAAATTGTTGCTCATCTGTGTGTGGTGTTATCATGGAAATCTTTAATCTTCATTCCAATAATTAATAATGGTTAATAATGGCTATTTAATGAACAATACAATTCATTTCATTTCATTGTAAGTGTTGTTTTTATAATGAACAATATAATTCATTTAATGAACAATACAATACAATTTATTTAATGAACAATACAATTCATTTAATCAACAATACAATAAAATTCATTCAATGAACAATACAATTCATAAACAATACAATTCATTTAATGAACAATACCCTATGCATGCTCCTGTTTTGCCCCCCCACTCAATCGAACGCTCGAGGTCATACCCTACTGGCGTCGTCCCTTGAGTGCCCTAAGTGCTCAAAATTGTCAAACTTTGACGGGCCCTAACTCAGAATTTGTGGCACCTGCGAATGATCCGTTTGAACCTACGGGGCCACGAGAGGGTCCCTACAAAAGCCTATCTCGGTTTTTCAAGTTTCCCTACGGTTTTATTAGGGCAGCAATTTTTCGGTTGGTGAAAAATCGTCAGTCTCACTCAATGGAATGTTGTTGTGTGGCCAATTTCTCGTTCAGCTCATCACGATGATGAATCGTCAGCTCTGACATGTCCAGTTAGGCATAATTACCCTACGCATGCTCCTATTTTGCCCCCCCACTCGATCGAACGCTCGAGGTCATACCCTACCGGTGTCGTCCCTTGAGCGCCCTAAGTGCTCAAAATTGTCAAACTTTGACGGGCCCTAACTTGGAATCTGTGGCACCTACGAATGATCCGTTTGAACCTATAGGGCCATGAGAGGGGTCCCTACAAAAGCCTATCTCGGTATTTCAAGTTTCCCTATGGTTTTATTAGGGCAGCAATTTTTTGGTTGGCGAAAAAATCATCAGTCTCACTCAATGGAATGTTGTCGCTTGGTCGATTTCTCATTCAGCTCATCGTGATGATGAACCGTCGGCTCCGACATGTCTAGTTAGGCATAATTACCGTACGCATGCTCTTGTTTTGCCCCCCCACTTGATTGAACACTCGGGGTCATACCCTACCGGCGTCATCCCTTGAGTGCCCTAAGTGCTCAAAATTGTCAGACTTCCCTAACTCAAAATTTGTGGCACCTGCGAACGATCCATTTGAACCTACGGGGCCAAGAGAGGGGTCCCTAGAAAAGCCTATCTCAGTATTTCAATTTTCCCTACGTTTTTATTAGGGCAGCAATTTTTTGGTTGGCGAAAAAATCGTCAGTCTCACTCAATGGAATGTTGTCGCCTGGTCAATTTCTCGTTCAGCTCATCGCGATGACGAACCGTTGGCTCCGATATGTCCAGTTAGGCATAATTACCCTATGCATGCTCCTATTTTTCCTCCCCACTCGATCGAATGCTTGGGGTCATACCCTACCGGCGCCGTCCCTTGAGTGCCTTAAGTGCTCAAAATTGTCAAACTTTGATGGGCCCTAACTTGAAATCTATGGCACCTACGAATGATCCATTTGAACCTACGGGGCCATGAGAGGGGTCCCTACAAAAGCCTATCTCGGTATTTCAAGTTGCCCTATGGTTTTATTAGGGCAGCAATTTTTCGGTTGACGAAAAAATCGTCAGTCTCACTCAATGGAATGTTGTCACCTGGTCGATTTCTCGTTCATCTCGTCGTGATGATGAACCGTCGGCTCCGACATGTCCAGTTAGGAATAATTACCCTATGCATGCTCCTATTTTCCCCCCCACTTGATCGAACGCTCGGGGTCATACCCTACCGGCGTCGTCCCTTGAGTGCCCTAAGTACTCAAAATTGTCAAACTTTGACGGGCCCTAACTCGGAATCTGTGGCACCTACAAATGATCCGTTTGAACCTACGGGGCCACGAGAGGGGTCCCTACAAAAGCCTATCTCGGTATTTCAAGTTGCCCTACGGTTTTATTAGGGCAGCAATTTTTCGGTTGGCGAAAAAATCGTCAGTCTCACTCAATTGAATGTTGTCGCCTGGTCGATTTCTCATTCAACTTGTCGCGATGATGAACTGTCAGGTCCAACATGTCCAGTTATGCATAATTACCCTACACATGCTCCTGCTTTGCCCCCCCCCCACTCGATCCGACGCTCAGGGTCATACCCTACGCATGTGACATCAATGAAGGGATATGAAGGGATATTTTGTAAACAATAAGAAACCTTTAATGATAATCAAGTTGAAGCCTTGAGATTTATGCAATATGGTTCAAGTCCAAAACTGTACCCTGAGAGCATTTTGATTTTACTTATGTCTTGTGTATTATAATAAAGACCAATTTGCCAATGTGACATCTTCATATGAGAGAAAAGCTTCATTTTATCTCAATACAGTTGTACCTATTTCATTATTAGAAAAAATAAATATACAAAGATCTGTTATTAGTATCCTCTAGATTATGGATTTGAATTGATGTTCTCAATTAGTTATTATCTATTCAGCTTTTCTTCATAAGGCACAACCATCTGGTGGTTATCATATGAGGACAACCATCCATGACTTTCAAAGTAATTGATATTTATTCCTACACCTCACACTCACAAGATTAATAATAAAATGACATTTATGATTCATCAAATGCTGACAAAGTCTAATCAAAGTTCAACTTCAAGATGTATACAACATATCATATTCAACTTCAAGATGCATACAACTTACCATATTCAAGCTCATGGCAACCACCACTTGGATATTGTTATATGTCCATTAAAGTACAATATATGTAATAAAACCATATAGTCTTACAGAAAAGCCATCATAGACCATCTATGTCGATTAAAGTACAATTCATTTGTAACAGGGGCACACTCACAATCTGAAGTTGCAAAGCCTTGTGGGAAGCATCAAATTAGAAATTTATTAATCTGACTCATACTATTGTCAAAAGCATCAAAGATGCTACTGCTAGAGAACACCATGCTCCATTGTGGAGAGAATATTAGGTGCATCTGATGTCAGCATCTGAAAATGAAACAATGTTATTCAATTGCCAAAATCTAACTAACTTTATTTTATAAACCATTAATGAATAAAAATAGACAAGGTTACCTGAGTGAAAGTTCGATGACCACTTTGACTAGTAGGTGTTGATGTTGAAGGCCCAACATTAACCTATTTACCTGACTATCAATGTCAAATGTTTGATTCAATAGATCATCTGTCATGACAATTTGATCCACTGCAGATGTGTCCTGGCCACATGCATTTGAATCATCTTCATGATAATAAATACAACAAGACCCACAATTTAATCTCATTAATGCACAAAGGAATATGTACCATCACCAAGAGAGAGTCTCGTCAACAACGAATGATCTAGCATGAACCTGTATTTTTAAGAATTGTTAGTCTACACATAATATGCATGGATGAACATAACGGATTTATGATAATCACTTCAACTGAAATGCATGATAATAAATGAAAAGGTGGGATCATATACCATAAAAATACGTCCCTTTGAATTATATCAACAGAACCCACTATGTTGACGCAAAAATCGTAATGTTTCATGAGCACAAAGGTTATGCGATAATTATATCATAAAAAATTATCAAATAGTGTTCTCTAATAACAAAAATTGTAAAGCTCATCAAATGCATGATAATAAGTCATGTTGCAAAAATACGTCCCTTCCAATTATATCGAGTGTACTCGCTATGTGCATGCAAAAACCATGTTGCCAAAAAAAAACGTTCATCAATAGACTTGCATTTTGAACACATCCTTAATATACACGTAACAAACTTGAACATTAAGGTTTAATGATCATTGTTTGAAATGAAATGCATGATAAAAAAATAAGGCGCCATTACAGACCTACTACTCAAGTGTGCCTGAAGGGTCATCTCTTTGTTTAAGAGTATCTAGTATTGCTGCATGATCAGCAGTAGTCACTATCCATAGCTCTTTGGTCTTCGGTTTTGCTTGATGCTTCAACAACTTGACATTTTTAGCTATAATAAGGTGTGAATACATTATAATGGTTTTGTGTCTCTCATAGTCTTCAAATGCAGGTATGCCATTCTTTCTAATCATGTATGTTCGCAACCAAGTTCCCACAACAACAACTAAACCTGTAGGATATGTGAACCCATCATCATTTGTCATTGGTTGTGTTAGCTTTTGTTTTCCCTGTACACATCGTGCCAACCAATATTCTAATCTCTCTTCATTCCCTTGCGGTGCAACAACTGCAAAAACATGTCCTGGTTGTACAAGATCTGATAGACGATCATACTCAAGTGAACTTTCCATGTCATCGTTTGACAAGGATATTGTTTGAGATAAAGGAGTTAGATAGTGGGGAACCCACGTATCAACCCACTCACTTGACTCGCACTGATCCTAATCACACCAAAGACAACTCTGACAAAAACAAGCCTACGCTCGTGTCCAAATGGTCCATGTACTTGCATCTGAGCTGAGAAATGAATGCATCTTTGAAGAATCTTTAATTGTTTGACAATCCAATCTATCTCCCACTGTTCCCTCCTCAACCAACCAAAAGAATCTGCTCACTACTGAATCAAGAGTACCTCCATGTGACAATGCTGAACTACACCAATCAACAATAGAACGTGCATCAGAGAAATTTGCACCTGAAATCCTCAATTGCTCCTTAACTAGAGCTCTCTTCAAACATGCACCTACTCCATCATGCTCTCCCTTCCCATGCCCCGCCTCAAAAAAACACCAAATATGAGGTATACGCCTCTCCACATGCATTCTATTCAACCAATAAAACATATGTGCATTCTTGAATTGACCCGTACAGTTATCTGACCATATTATATGTCGGTCAATTGCAATATCTTTCTCATGCAAGAACTCAAAAAAATTCTCGAAAGAATGTTCCACATACTCGGAGGAGTGTGATCTATCATCGCTCATATAAAAATGATACTCCCTGATTATCTTCCTGTCCTCTTCTGTACTATCAGGAGCATGTCTATATGTAATGTGAACAAAAATAGCAATCTAGACTGAATTGTAGTACTGAGACTGTACCTCATTCTGTGGTTGCAATGTATAGTTCTCTGCAAAATCAACCACCGATACAATAGTGCCAATCGGGAAAGAGTTCTTACACATCCTGAACTATTGATCCAACCACTGAGACCTATGGGTGTGCCTTGCATACTTGTAGAAAATATTTTCCTTAAAATCCAAAATAAAATCAGCAATACTCACTTCTCTTGAGACTAATTCGCATCTAGAACCTTCACCTCCACTCTTCATAGTATATTTCACTGTCTCGTATCTTTTTTTCTCAACATAATTATTTCCAAACTCGTGTTCGCTGCCCTCATGAAAACATGAAACAAACTTTGACAACCCATTGCATTCTGAGCACTTCTCATTCAAACAATAATTTCTATAGAAATAGCAGCCATCATCTCTAGGGCATAAAAATAGATCTTGCAAGTCTCTTAATGATCACGGAAATAACGTTGCACCACACTCCTACAACATCTCATTAGTATGCATCGTAGAACGAATATGACATAAAAGTTCATGGTACATTGAAAACTCCACATGGTACTTGCAACAACAGGTATTGCGAATCTTAAGAGGAACACAATAAAATGGTTTCAAAGAGTCAAAGGCCCTTTGTGATATTTGCAAAGTTGGATGTAATTCA